>NW_027369781.1:37500-40314 GCF_046119375.1 Phyllobates terribilis | reverse complement strand
TCTCTTTTTATATGTCTCTTTCTATCTCTCTCTTTCTATATCTCTATTTCTATCTCTCTCTTTCTATCTCTTTCTATCTTTCTCTTTCTATCTCTTTCTATTTCTTTCTATCTCTTTCTATCTCTCTCTTTCTTTCTCTCTCTTTCTATCTCTCTCTTTCTATCTCTCTCTTTCTATCTCTCTCTTTCTATCTCTCTTTCTAGCTCTCTCTTTCTATCTCTCTCTCATTCGGTCTCTCTTTCTATCTCTCTCTTTTTATATCTCTCTTTCTATCTCTCTCTTTCTATATCTCTCTTTCTATTTCTCTCTTTCTATCTCTCTCTTTCTATCTCTTTCTATCTCTCTCTTTCTATCTCTTTCTATCTCTTCTATCTTTTTCTATCTCTCTCTTTCTTTCTCTCTCTTTCTATCTCTTTCTATCTCTTTCTATCTCTCTCTTTCTATCTATTCTCTTTCTATCTCTCTCTCTTTCTATCTCAATCTCTCTTTCTATCTCTCTCTCTCTCTTTCTATCTCTCTACCTCTTTCTATCTCTCTCTTTCTATCTCTCTCTTTCTAGTTCTCTCTCTTTCTATCTCTCTCTTTCTATCTCTCTCTCTTTCTATCTCTCTCTTTCTATCTCTCTCTCTTTCTATCTCTCTCTTTCTATCTATTTCTATCTCTCTCTTTCTCTCTCTTTCTATCTCTCTCTTTCTATCTCTCTTTCTATCTCTCTCTTTCTATCTCTCTTTCTATCTCTCTCTTTCTCTCTCTTTCTACCTCTTTCTATCTCTCTCTATCTCTCTCTTTCTATCTCTCTCTCTTTCTATCTCTCTCTATTTCTATCTCTCTCTCTTTCTATCTCTCTCTCTTTCTATCTCTCTCTCTCTCTTTCTATCTCCCTCTATCTCTCTCTTTCTATCTCTCTCTTTCTATCTCTCTATTTCTATCTCTCTCTCTTTCTATCTCTCTCTCTTTCTATCTCTCTCTCTTTCTCTCTCTTTCTATCTCTCTCTCTCTCTTTCTATCTCTCTCTCTTTCTATCTCTCTCTTTCTATCTCTCTCTTTCTATCTCTCTCTATCTCTATTTCTATCTCTCTCTTTCTATCTCTCTTTCTATATCTCTTTCTATCTCTCTTTCTATCTCTCTCTCTCTTTCTATCTTTCTCTTTATATCTCTATTTCTATCTCTCTCTCTCTTTCTATCTCTCTCTCTTTCTATCTCTCTCTTTCTATCTCTCTCTTTCTATCTATCTCTCTCTTTCTATCTCTCTCTCTTTCTATCTCTCTCTTTTTCTATCTGTCTTTCTCTTTCTATCTCTCTCTTTCTATCTCTTTCTATCTCTCTTTCTATCTCTCTCTTTCTATCTCTCTCTTTCTATCTCTCTTTCTATCTTTCTCTCTTTCTATCTCTCTCTTTCTATCTCTCTCTTTATATCTCTCTCTCTTTATATCTCTCTCTTATATCTCTTTCTATCTCTTTCTATCTCTTTCTGTCTCTTTCTGTCTCTTTCTATCTCTTTCTATCTCTTTCTCTCTCTTTCTATCTCTCTCTTTCTATCTCTCTCTTTCTACCTCTCTTTCTATCTCTCTCTTTCTATCTCTCTCTTTCTATCTCTCTCTATCTCTCTATCTCTCTCTATCTCTCTTCTCTCTATCTCTATCCCTATTCTCTCTCTTTCTATCTCTTTCTCTCTCTTTCTATCTCTCTCTTTCTATCTCTTTCTATCTCTCTCTCTTTCTCTCTCTTTCTCTCTCTTTCTCTCTCTTTCTATCTCTCTTTCTATCTCTTTCTATCTCTCTCTTTCTATCTTTCTCTTTCTGTCTCTCTTTCTATCTCTTTCTATCTCTTTCTATCTCTCTCTCTTTCTCTCTCTTTCTATCTCTCTTTCTATCTCTCTCTTTCTATTTCTCTCTCTCTTTCTTTCTCTCTCTTTCTATCTCTTTCTATCTCTCTCTTTCTATCTCTTTCTCTTTCTATCTCTCTCTCTTTCTATCTCTCTCTTTCTATCTCTCTCTCTTTCTATCTCTCTCTTTCTATCTCTTTCTATCTCTCTCTTTCTCTCTCTTTCTATCTCTCTTTCTATCTCTCTCTTTCTATCTCTCTCTTTCTATCTCTCTTTCTATCTCTCTCTTTCTATCTCTCTCTTTCTATCTCTCTCTTTATCTCTCTTTCTATCTCTCTCTAGCTCTCTCTTTCTATCTCTCTCTCTTTCTATCTCTCTCTCTTTCTATCTCTCTCTCTTTCTATCTCTCTCTTTCTATCTCTCTCTATCTCTATTTCTATCTCTCTCTTTCTATCTCTCTTTCTATATCTCTTTCTATCTCTCTTTCTATCTCTCTCTCTCTTTCTATCTCTCTCTTTATATCTCTATTTCTATCTCTCTCTCTTTCTATCTCTCTCTCTTTCTATCTCTCTCTTTCTATCTCTCTCTTTCTATCTATCTCTCTCTTTCTATCTCTCTCTTTTCTATCTGTCTTTCTCTTTCTATCTCTCTCTTTCTATCTCTTTCTATCTCTCTTTCTATCTCTCTCTTTCTATCTCTCTCTTTCTATCTCTCTTTCTATCTTTCTCTCTTTCTATCTCTCTCTTTCTATCTCTCTCTTTCTATCTCTCTCTTTCTATCTCTCTCTTAAATCTCTTTCTATCTCTTTCTATGTCTTTCTGTCTCTTTCTGTCTCTTTCTATCTCTTTCTATCTCTTTCTCTCTCTTTCTATCTCTCTCTTTCTATCTCTCTCTTTCTATCTCTCTCTTTCTACCTCTCTTTCTATCTCTCTCTTTCTATCTCTCTCTTTCTATCTCTCTCTATCTCTCTATCTCTCTCTCTATCTCT
>NW_027369781.1:20000-35000 GCF_046119375.1 Phyllobates terribilis | reverse complement strand
TTTCTATCTCTCTCTTTTTCTATCTGTCTTTCTCTTTCTATCTCTCTCTTTCTATCTCTCTTTCTATCTCTCTTTCTATCTCTCTCTTTCTATCTCTCTCTTTCTATCTCTCTTTCTATCTCTCTCTCTTTCTATCTCTCTCTTTCTATCTCTCTCTTTATATCTCTCTCTCTTTATATCTCTCTCTTTCTATCTCTTTCTATCTCTTTCTATCTCTTCTGTCTCTTTCTGTCTCTTTCTATCTCTTTCTATCTCTTTCTCTCTCTTTCTATCTCTCTCTTTCTATCTCTCTCTTTCTATCTATCTCTTTCTATCTCTCTCTTTCTACCTCTCTTTCTATCTCTCTCTTTCTATCTCTCTCTTTCTATCTCTCTATCTCTCTCTCTATCTCTTTGTCTCTCTATCTCTATCCCTATCTCTCTCTCTATCTATCTCTTTCTCTCTCTTTCTATCTCTTTCTCTCTCTTTCTCTTTCTATCTCTCTCTTTCTATCTCTCTCTTTCTATCTCTTTCTTTCTATCTCTATCTTTCTATCTCTTTCTATCTCTCTCTTTCTATCTCTTTCTATTTCTTTCTATTTCTTTCTATCTCTTTCTATCTCTATCTATCTCTCTCTTTCTATCTCTCTCTATCTCTTTCTATCTTTTCTATCTCTTTCTATCTCTCTCTTTCTATCTCTCTCTTTCTATCTCTCTCTTTTTATCTCTCTCTTTCTATCTCTTTCTATCTCTTTCTATCTCTCTCTCGCTTTCTTTCTATCTCTCTCTCTTTCTATCTCTCTCTTTCTATCTCTCTCTTTCTATCTCTCTTTTCTATCTCTTTCTATCTCTGTCTCTTTCTCTCTCTTTCTATCTCTTTCTATCTCTCTTTCTATCTTTTTCTATCTCTCTCTTTCTATCTTTCTCTTTCTGTCTCTCTTTCTATCTCTTTCTATCTCTTTCTATCTCTCTCTCTTTCTCTCTCTTTCTATCTCTCTTTCTATCTCTCTTTCTATCTCTTTCTATCTCTCTCTTTCTTTCTCTCTCTTTCTCTCTCTTTCTATCTCTTTCTATCTCTCTCTTTCTATCTCTTTCTCTTTCTATCTCTCTCTCTTTCTATCTCAATCTCTCTTTCTATCTCTCTCTCTCTTTCTATCTCTCTATCTCTTTCTATCTCTCTCTTTCTATCTCTCTCTTTCTAGTACTCTCTCTTTCTATCTCTCTCTTTCTATCTCTCTCTCTTTCTATCTCTCTCTTTCTATCTCTCTCTCTTTCTATCTCTCTCTTTCTATCTCTTTCTATCTCTCTCTTTCTCTCTCTTTCTATCTCTCTTTCTATCTCTCTCTTTCTATCTCTCTCTTTCTATCTCTCTTTCTATCTCTCTCTTTCTATCTCTCTCTTTCTATCTCTCTCTTTCTATCTCTCTCTTTCTCTCTCTTTCTCTCTCTTTCTATCTCTCTCTATCTCTCTCTTTCTATCTCTCTCTCTTTCTATCTCTCTTTCTGTCTCTCTCTCTCTTTCTCTCTCTTTCTATCTCTCTCTATCTCTCTCTTTCTATCTCTCTCTTTCTATCTCTCTCTCTTTCTATCTCTCTCTCTCTTTCTATCTCTCTCTTCTCTCTCTTTCCATCTCTCTCTCTCTTTCTATCTCTCTCTTTCTATCTCTCTCTTTCTATCTCTCTCTATCTCTATTTCTATCTCTCTCTTTCTATCTCTCTTCTATATCTCTTTCTATCTCTCTTTCTATCTCTCTCTTTCTATCTCTCTCTTTATATCTCTATTTCTATCTCTCTCTCTTTCTATCTCTCTCTCTTTCTATCTCTCTCTTTCTATCTCTCTCTTTCTATCTATCTCTCTCTTCTATCTCTCTCTCTTTCTATCTCTCTCTTTTTCTATCTGTCTTTCTCTTTCTATCTCTCTCTTTCTATCTCTCTCTTTCTATCTCTCTTTCTATCTCTCTCTTTATATCTCTCTCTCTCTTTATATCTCTCTCTTTATATCTCTTTCTATCTCTTTCTATCTCTTTCTGTCTCTTTCTGTCTCTTTCTATCTCTTTCTATCTCTTTCTCTCTCTTTCTATCTCTCTCTATCTCTCTTTCTATCTCTCTCTTTCTACCTCTCTTTCTATCTCTCTCTTTCTATCTCTCTCTTTCTATCTCTCTCTCTATCTCTCTATCTCTCTCTCTATCTCTCTGTCTCTCTATCTCTATCCCTATCTCTCTCTCTTTCTATCTCTTTCTCTCTCTTTCTATCTCTTTCTATCTCTTTCTCTCTCTTTCTCTTTCTATCTCTCTCTTTCTATCTCTCTCTTTCTATCTCTTTCTTTCTATCTCTCTCTTTCTATCTCTTTCTATCTCTCTCTTTCTATCTCTTTCTATTTCTTTCTATTTCTTTCTATCTCTCTCTTTCTATCTCTCTCTATCTCTTTCTATCTTTTTCTATCTCTTTCTATCTCTCTCTTTCTATCTCTTTCTATCTCTATCTCTCTCTTTCTATCTCTTTCTATCTCTCTCTTTCTATCTCTCTCTTTCTATCTCTTTCTATCTCTCACTTTCTATCTTTCTATGTCTTTCTATCTCTCTCTCTTTCTATCTCTCTCTCTTCTATCTCTCTCTCTCTCTTTCTATCTCTCTCTTTCTCTCTCTCTCTTTCTATCTCTCTCTTTCTATCTCTCTCTTTCTATCTCTCTCTTTCTATCTCTTTCTATCTCTTTCTATCTCTCTCTCGCTTTCTTTCTATCTCTCTCTCTCTTTCTATCTCTCTCTCTTTCTATCTCTCTCTTTCTATCTCTCTCTTTCTATCTCTTTCTATCTCTCTCTCTTTCTCTCTCTTTCTATCTCTTTCTATCTCTCTTTCTATCTCTTTCTATCTCTCTCTTCTATCTTTCTCTTTCTGTCTCTCTTTCTATCTCTTTCTATCTCTTTCTATCTCTCTCTCTTTCTCTCTCTTTCTATCTCTCTTTCTATCTCTCTCTTTCTATCTCTTTCTATCTCTCTCTTTCTATCTCTCTTTCTATCTGTCTCTTTCTATCTCTCTCTTTCTTTCTCTCTCTTTCTATCTTTTCTATCTCTTTCTATATCATTCTATCTCTTTCTATGTCTCCCTTTCTATCTCTTTCTATCTCTCTCTCTTTCCATCTCTCTCTCTCTTTCTATCTCTCTCTCTTTATATCTCTCTCTTTCTATCTCTGTCTTTCTATCTCTTTCTATCTCTTTCTATCTCTCTCTTTCTTTCTATCTCTTTCTATCTCTCTCTCTCTTTCTATCTCCCTCTTTCTATCTCTCTCTCTCTATCTCTCTCTTTCTATCTCTCTCTCTTTCTATCTCTCTCTTTTTCTATCTCTCTCTCCTTCTATCTCTCTCTTTCTATCTCTTTCCATCTCTCTTTCTATCTCTCTCTTTCTATCTCTCTCTTTCTATCTCTCTCTTTCTATCTTTCTCTTTCTGTCTCTTTCTTATTCTTTCTATCTCTCTCTTTCTTTCTATCTCTCTCTCTTTCTATCTCGCTCTTTCTATGTCTTTCTATCTTTCTCTTTCTATCTCTCTCTTTCTATCTCTCTCTTTCTATCTCTTTCTGTCTCTTTCTATCTCTCTCTTTCTCTCTCTTTCTATCTCTCTCTCTTTCTATCTCTCTCTTTCTATCTCTCTCTTTCTATCTCTCTTTCTATCTCTCTTTCTATCTCTCTCTTTCTATCTCTCTCTTATCTCTCTCTATCTCTCTCTATCTCTCTGTCTCTCTATCTCTATCCCTATCTCTCTCTCCCTTTCTATCTCTTTCTATCTCTCTCTCTTTCCATCTCTCTCTCTCTTTCTGTCTCTCTCTCTTTATATCTCTCTCTTTCTATCTCTGTCTTTCTATCTCTTTCTATCTCTCTCTTTCTTTCTATCTCTTTCTATCTCTCTCTCTCTTTCTATCTCCCTCTTTCTATCTCTCTCTCTCTATCTCTCTCTTTCTATCTTTCTCTCTTTCTATCTCTCTCTTTTTCTATCTCTCTCTCCTTCTATCTCTCTCTCTTTCTATCTCTTTCTCCTTCATCTCTCCTTCTATCTCTCTCTTTCTATCTCTCTCTATCTATCTCTCTCTTTCTATCTCTCTCTTTCTATCTCTCTCTTTCTGTCTCTTTCTTATTCTTTCTATCTCTCTCTCTTTCTTTCTATCTCTCTCTCTCTTCTATCTCGCTCTTTCTATGTCTTTCTATCTTTCTCTTTCTATCTCTCTCTTTCTATCTCTCTCTTTCTATCTCTTTCTGTCTCTTTCTATCTCTCTCTCTCTTTCTCTCTCTTTCTATCTCTCTCTCTTTCTATCTCTCTCTTCTATCTCTCTCTTTCTATCTCTCTTTCTATCTCTCTTTCTATCTCTCTCTTTCTATCTCTCTCTTTATCTCTCTCTATCTCTCTCTCTATCTCTCTGTCTCTCTATCTCTATCCCTATCTCTCTCTCTCTTTCTATCTCTTTCTCTCTCTTTCTATCTCTTTCTATCTCTTTCTCTCTCTTTCTCTTTTTATCTCTCTCTTTCTATCTCTCTCTTTCTATCTCTTTCTTTCTATCTCTCTCTTTCTATCTCTTTCTATCTCTCTCTTTCTATCTCTTTCTATTTCTTTCTATCTCTTTCTATCTCTTTCTATCTCTCTCTTTCTATCTCTCTCTTTCTATCTCTCTTTCTATCTTTCTCTCTTTCTATCTCTCTCTTTCTATCTCTCTCTTTATATCTCTCTCTCTTTATATCTCTCTCTTATATCTCTTTCTATCTCTTTCTATCTCTTTCTGTCTCTTTCTGTCTCTTTCTATCTCTTTCTATCTCTTTCTCTCTCTTTCTATCTCTCTCTTTCTATCTCTCTCTTTCTACCTCTCTTTCTATCTCTCTCTTTCTATCTCTCTCTTTCTATCTCTCTCTATCTCTCTATCTCTCTCTATCTCTCTGTCTCTCTATCTCTATCCCTATCTCTCTCTCTTTCTATCTCTTTCTCTCTCTTTCTATCTCTCTCTTTCTATCTCTTTCTATCTCTCTCTCTTTCTCTCTCTTTCTCTCTTCTTTCTCTCTCTTTCTATCTCTCTTTCTATCTCTTTCTATCTCTCTCTTTCTATCTTTCTCTTTCTGTCTCTCTTTCTATCTTTCTATCTCTTTCTATCTCTCTCTCTTTCTCTCTCTTTCTATCTCTCTTTCTATCTCTCTCTTTCTATTTCTCTCTTTCTTTCTCTCTCTTTCTATCTCTTTCTATCTCTCTCTTTCTATCTCTTTCTCTTTCTATCTCTCTCTCTTTCTATCTCTCTCTTTCTATCTCTCTCTCTTTCTATCTCTCTCTTTCTATCTCTTTCTATCTCTCTCTTTCTCTCTCTTTCTATCTCTCTTTCTATCTCTCTCTTTCTATCTCTCTCTTTCTATCTCTCTTTCTATCTCTCTCTTTCTATCTCTCTCTTTCTATCTCTCTCTTTATCTCTCTTTCTATCTCTCTCTAGCTCTCTCTTTCTATCTCTCTCTCTTTCTATCTCTCTCTCTTTCTATCTCTCTCTTTCTATCTCTCTCTATCTCTATTTCTATCTCTCTCTTTCTATCTCTCTTTCTATATCTCTTTCTATCTCTCTTTCTATCTCTCTCTCTCTTTCTATCTCTCTCTTTATATCTCTATTTCTATCTCTCTCTCTTTCTATCTCTCTCTCTTTCTATCTCTCTCTTTCTATCTCTCTCTTTCTATCTATCTCTCTTTCTATCTCTCTCTTTTTCTATCTGTCTTTCTCTTTCTATCTCTCTCTTTCTATCTCTTTCTATCTCTCTTTCTATCTCTCTCTTTCTATCTCTCTCTTTCTATCTCTCTTTCTATCTTTCTCTCTTTCTATCTCTCTCTTTCTATCTCTCTCTTTATATCTCTCTCTTAAATCTCTTTCTATCTCTTTCTATGTCTTTCTGTCTCTTTCTGTCTCTTTCTATCTCTTTCTATCTCTTTCTCTCTCTTTCTATCTCTCTCTTTCTATCTCTCTCTTTCTATCTCTCTCTTTCTATCTCTCTCTTTCTACCTCTCTTTCTATCTCTCTCTTTCTATCTCTCTCTTTCTATCTCTCTCTATCTCTCTATCTCTCTCTCTATCTCTCTGTCTCTCTATCTCTATCCCTATCTCTCTCTCTTTCTATCTCTTTCTCTCTCTTTCTATCTCTCTCTTTCTATCTCTTTCTATCTCTCTCTCTTTCTCTCTCTTCTCTCTCTTCTCTCTCTTTCTATCTCTCTTTCTATCTCTTTCTATCTCTCTCTTTCTATCTTTCTCTTTCTGTCTCTCTTTCTATCTCTTTCTATCTCTTTCTATCTCTCTCTCTTTCTCTCTCTTTCTATCTCTCTTTCTATCTCTCTCTTTCTATCTCTTTCTATTTCTCTCTTTCTTTCTCTCTATTTCTATCTCTTTCTATCTCTTTCTATCTCTCTCTTTCTATCTCTTTCTCTTTCTATCTCTCTCTTTCTATCTCAATCTCTCTTTCTATCTCTCTCTCTCTCTTTCTATCTCTCTATCTCTTTCTATCTCTCTCTTTCTATCTCTCTCTTTCTAGTTCTCTCTCTTTCTATCTCTCTCTTTCTATCTCTCTCTCTTTCTATCTCTCTCTTTCTATCTCTCTCTCTTTCTATCTCTCTCTTTCTATCTCTTTCTATCTCTCTCTTTCTCTCTCTTTCTATCTCTCTTTCTATCTCTCTCTTTCTATCTCTCTCTTTCTATCTCTCTTTCTATCTCTCTCTTTCTATCTCTCTCTTTATCTCTCTTTCTATCTCTTTCTATCTCTCAGTAGCTCTCTCTTTCTATCTCTCTCTCTTTCTATCTCTCTCTCTTTCTATCTCTCTCTTTCTATCTCTCTCTTTCTATCTCTCTCTATCTCTATTTCTATCTGTCTCTTTCTATCTCTCTTTCTATATCTCTTTCTATCTCTCTTTCTATCTCTCTCTCTCTTTCTATCTCTCTCTTTATATCTCTATTTCTATCTCTCTCTCTTTCTATCTCTCTCTCTTTCTATCTCTCTCTTTCTATCTCTCTCTTCTATCTATCTCTCTCTTTCTATCTCTCTCTTTCTATCTCTCTCTTTTTCTATCTGTCTTTCTCTTTCTATCTCTCTTTCTATCTCTCTCTCTCTTTCTATCTCTCTCTTTCTATCTCTCTTTCTATCTTTCTCTCTTTCTATCTCTCTCTTTCTATCTCTCTCTTTATATCTCTCTCTCTTTATATCTCTCTCTTATATCTCTTTCTATCTCTTTCTATCTCTTTCTGTCTCTTTCTGTCTCTTTCTATCTCTTTCTATCTCTTTCTCTCTCTTTCTATCTCTCTCTTTCTATCTCTCTCTTTCTATCTCTCTCTTTCTACCTCTCTTTCTATCTCTCTCTTTCTATCTCTTTCTTTCTATCTCTCTCTATCTCTCTATCTCTCTCTCTATCTCTCTGTCTCTCTATCCCTATCTCTCTCTCTTTCTATCTCTTTCTCTCTCTTTCTATCTCTCTCTTTCTATCTCTTTCTATCTCTCTCTTTCTCTCTCTTTCTCTCTCTTTCTCTCTCTTTCTATCTCTCTTTCTATCTCTTTCTATCTCTCTCTTTCTATCTTTCTCTTTCTGTCTCTCTTTCTATCTCTTTCTATCTCTTTCTATCTCTCTCTCTTTCTCTCTCTTTCTATCTCTCTTTCTATCTCTCTCTTTCTATCTCTTTCTATTTCTCTCTTTCTTTCTCTCTCTTTCTATCTCTTTCTATCTCTTTCTATCTCTCTCTTTCTATCTCTTTCTCTTTCTATCTCTCTCTCTTTCTATCTCAATCTCTCTTTCTATCTCTCTCTCTCTTTCTATCTCTCTATCTCTTTCTATCTCTCTCTTTCTATCTCTCTCTTTCTAGTTCTCTCTCTTTCTATTTCTCTCTTTCTATCTCTCTCTCTTTCTATCTCTCTCTTTTTATCTCTCTCTCTTTCTATCTCTCTCTTTCTATCTCTTTCTATCTCTCTCTTTCTCTCTCTTTCTATCTCTCTTTCTATCTCTCTCTTTCTATCTCTCTCTTCTATCTCTCTTTCTATCTCTCTCTTTCTATCTCTCTCTTTCTATCTCTCTCTTTATCTCTCTTTCTATCTCTTTCTATCTCTCTCTAGCTCTCTCTTTCTATCTCTCTCTCTTTCTATCTCTCTCTCTTTCTATCTCTCTCTCTCTTTCTCTCTCTTTCTATCTCTCTCTATCTCTCTCTTTCTATCTCTCTCTTTCTATCTCTCTATTTCTATCTCTCTCTCTTTCTATCTCTCTCTCTCTTTCTATCTCTCTCTCTTTCTCTCTCTTTCTATCTCTCTCTCTCTCTTTCTATCTCTCTCTCTTTCTATCTCTTTCTGTCTCTCTCTTTCTATCTCTCTCTATCTCTATTTCTATCTCTTTCTTTCTATCTCTCTCTCTTTCTATCTCTCTCTCTTTCTATCTCTCTCTCGCTTTCTCTCTCTTTTTATCTCTCTCTATCTCTCTCTTTCTATCTCTCTCTTTCTATCTCTCTATTTCTATCTCTCTCTCTTTCTATCTCTCTCTCTTTCTATCTCTCTCTTTCTATCTCTCTCTTTCTATCTATCTCTCTCTTTCTATCTCTCTCTCTTTCTATCTCTCTCTTTTTCTATCTGTCTTTCTCTTTCTATCTCTCTCTTTCTATCTCTCTTCTATCTCTCTTTCTATCTCTCTCTTCTATCTCTCTCTTTCTATCTCTCTTTCTATCTCTCTCTCTTTCTATCTCTCTCTTTCTATCTCTCTCTTTATATCTCTCTCTTTCTATCTCTCTCTTTCTATCTCTTTCTATCTCTTTCTATCTCTTTCTGTCTCTTTCTGTCTCTTTCTATCTCTTTCTATCTCTTTCTCTCTCTTTCTATCTCTCTCTTTCTATCTCTCTCTTTCTATCTATCTCTTTCTATCTCTCTCTTTCTACCTCTCTTTCTATCTCTCTCTTTCTATCTCTCTCTTTCTATCTCTCTATCTCTCTCTCTATCTCTTTGTCTCTCTATCTCTATCCCTATCTCTCTCTCTATCTATCTCTTTCTCTCTCTTTCTATCTCTTTCTCTCTCTTTCTCTTTCTATCTCTCTCTTTCTATCTCTCTCTTTCTATCTCTTTCTTTCTATCTCTATCTTTCTATCTCTTTCTATCTCTCTCTTTCTATCTCTTTCTATTCTTTCTATTTCTTTCTATCTCTTTCTATCTCTATCTATCTCTCTCTTTCTATCTCTCTCTATCTCTTTCTATCTTTTTCTATCTCTTTCTATCTCTCTCTTTCTATCTCTCTCTTTCTATCTCTCTCTTTTTATCTCTCTCTTTCTATCTCTTTCTATCTCTTTCTATCTCTCTCTCTCTTTCTTTCTATCTCTCTCTCTCTTTCTATCTCTCTCTCTTTCTATCTCTCTCTTTCTATCTCTCTCTTTCTATCTCTCTTTTTCTATCTCTTTCTATCTCTGTCTCTTTCTCTCTCTTTCTATCTCTTTCTATCTCTCTTTCTATCTTTTTCTATCTCTCTCTTTCTATCTTTCTCTTTCTGTCTCTCCTTTCTATCTCTTTCTATCTCTTTCTATCTCTCTCTCTTTCTCTCTCTTTCTATCTCTCTTTCTATCTCTCTCTTTCTATCTCTTTCTATCTCTCTCTTTCTTTCTCTCTCTTTCTCTCTCTTTCTATCTCTTTCTATCTCTCTCTTTCTATCTCTTTCTCTTTCTATCTCTCTCTCTTTCTATCTCAATCTCTCTTTCTATCTCTCTCTCTCTTTCTATCTCTCTATCTCTTTCTATCTCTCTCTTTCTATCTCTCTCTTTCTAGTACTCTCTCTTTCTATCTCTCTCTTTCTATCTCTCTCTCTTTCTATCTCTCTCTTTCTATCTCTCTCTCTTTCTATCTCTCTCTTTCTATCTCTTTCTATCTCTCTCTTCTCTCTCTTTCTATCTCTCTTTCTATCTCTCTCTTTCTATCTCTCTCTTTCTATCTCTCTTTCTATCTCTCTCTTTCTATCTCTCTCTTCTATCTCTCTCTTTCTCTCTCTTTCTATCTCTTTCTATCTCTCTCTATCTCTCTCTTTCTATCTCTCTCTCTTTCTATCTCTCTCTTTCTATCTCTCTCTCTCTTTCTCTCTCTTTCTATCTCTCTCTATCTCTCTCTTTCTATCTCTCTCTTTCTATCTCTCTCTCTTTCTATCTCTCTCTCTCTTTCTATCTCTCTCTCTTTCTCTCTCTTTCCATCTCTCTCTCTCTTCTATCTCTCTCTTTCTATCTCTCTCTTTCTATCTCTCTCTATCTCTATTTCTATCTCTCTCTTTCTATCTCTCTTTCTATATCTCTTTCTATCTCTCTTTCTATCTCTCTCTTTCTATCTCTCTCTTTATATCTCTATTTCTATCTCTCTCTCTTTCTATCTCTCTCTCTTTCTATCTCTCTCTTTCTATCTCTCTCTTTCTATCTATCTCTCTCTTTCTATCTCTCTCTCTTTCTATCTCTCTCTTTTTCTATCTGTCTTTCTCTTTCTATCTCTCTCTTTCTATCTCTCTCTTTCTATCTCTCTTTCTATCTCTCTCTTTATATCTCTCTCTCTCTTTATATCTCTCTTTATATCTCTTTCTATCTCTTTCTATCTCTTTCTGTCTCTTTCTGTCTCTTTCTATCTCTTTCTATCTCTTTCTCTCTCTTTCTATCTCTCTCTATCTCTCTCTTTCTATCTCTCTCTTTCTACCTCTCTTTCTATCTCTCTCTTTCTATCTCTCTCTTTCTATCTCTCTCTCTATCTCTCTATCTCTCTCTCTATCTCTCTGTCTCTCTATCTCTATCCCTATCTCTCTCTCTTTCTATCTCTTTCTCTCTCTTTCTATCTCTTTCTATCTCTTTCTCTCTCTTTCTCTTTCTATCTCTCTCTTTCTATCTCTCTCTTTCTATCTCTTTCTATTTCTTTCTATTTCTTTCTATCTCTTTCTATCTCTCTCTTTCTATCTCTCTCTATCTCTTTCTATCTTTTTCTATCTCTTTCTATCTCTCTCTTTCTATCTCTTTCTATCTCTATCTCTCTCTTTCTATCTCTTTCTATCTCTCTCTTTCTATCTCTCTCTTTCTATCTCTTTCTATCTCTCACTTTCTATCTTTCTATGTCTTTCTATCTCTCTCTCTTTCTATCTCTCTCTCTTTCTATCTCTCTCTCTCTCTTTCTATCTCTCTCTTTCTCTCTCTCTCTTTCTATCTCTCTCTTTCTATCTCTCTCTTTCTATCTCTTTCTATCTCTTTCTATCTCTCTCTCGCTTTCTTTCTATCTCTCTCTCTCTTTCTATCTCTCTCTCTTTCTATCTCTCTCTTTCTATCTCTCTCTTTCTATCTCTTTCTATCTCTCTCTCTTTCTCTCTCTTTCTATCTCTTTCTATCTCTCTTTCTATCTCTTTCTATCTCTCTCTTTCTATCTTTCTCTTTCTGTCTCTCTTTCTATCTCTTTCTATCTCTTTCTATCTCTCTCTCTTTCTCTCTCTTTCTATCTCTCTTTCTATCTCTCTCTTTCTATCTCTTTCTATCTCTCTCTTTCTATCTCTCTTTCTATCTGTCTCTTTCTATCTCTCTCTTTCTTTCTCTCTCTTTCTATCTTTTCTATCTCTTCTATATCATTCTATCTCTTTCTATGTCTCCCTTTCTATCTCTTTCTATCTCTCTCTCTTTCCATCTCTCTCTCTCTTTCTATCTCTCTCTCTTTATATCTCTCTCTTTCTATCTCTGTCTTTCTATCTCTTTCTATCTCTTTCTATCTCTCTCTTTCTTTCTATCTCTTTCTATCTCTCTCTCTCTTTCTATCTCCCTCTTTCTATCTCTCTCTCTCTATCTCTCTCTTTCTATCTCTCTCTCTTTCTATCTCTCTCTTTTTCTATCTCTCTCTCCTTCTATCTCTCTCTTTCTATCTCTTTCCATCTCTCTTTCTATCTCTCTCTTTCTATCTCTCTCTTTCTATCTCTCTCTTTCTATCTTTCTCTTTCTGTCTCTTTCTTATTCTTTCTATCTCTCTCTTTCTTTCTATCTCTCTCTCTTTCTATCTCGCTCTTTCTATGTCTTTCTATCTTTCTCTTTCTATCTCTCTCTTTCTATCTCTCTCTTTCTATCTCTTTCTGTCTCTTTCTATCTCTCTCTTTCTCTCTCTTTCTATCTCTCTCTCTTTCTATCTCTCTCTTTCTATCTCTCTCTTTCTATCTCTCTTTCTATCTCTCTTTCTATCTCTCTCTTTCTATCTCTCTCTTTATCTCTCTCTATCTCTCTCTATCTCTCTGTCTCTCTATCTCTATCCCTATCTCTCTCTCCCTTTCTATCTCTTTCTATCTCTCTCTCTTTCCATCTCTCTCTCTCTTTCTGTCTCTCTCTCTTTATATCTCTCTCTTTCTATCTCTGTCTTTCTATCTCTTTCTATCTCTCTCTTTCTTTCTATCTCTTTCTATCTCTCTCTCTCTTTCTATCTCCCTCTTTCTATCTCTCTCTCTCTATCTCTCTCTTTCTATCTTTCTCTCTTTCTATCTCTCTCTTTTTCTATCTCTCTCTCCTTCTATCTCTCTCTTTCTATCTCTTTCCATCTCTCCTTCTATCTCTCTCTTTCTATCTCTCTCTTTCTATCTCTCTCTTTCTATCTCTCTCTTTCTATCTCTCTCTTTCTGTCTCTTTCTTATTCTTTCTATCTCTCTCTCTTTCTTTCTATCTCTCTCTCTCTTTCTATCTCGCTCTTTCTATGTCTTTCTATCTTTCTCTTTCTATCTCTCTCTTTCTATCTCTCTCTTTCTATCTCTTTCTGTCTCTTTCTATCTCTCTCTCTCTTTCTCTCTCTTTCTATCTCTCTCTCTTTCTATCTCTCTCTTTCTATCTCTCTCTTTCTATCTCTCTTTCTATCTCTCTTTCTATCTCTCTCTTTCTATCTCTCTCTTTATCTCTCTCTATCTCTCTCTCTATCTCTCTGTCTCTCTATCTCTATCCCTATCTCTCTCTCTCTTTCTATCTCTTTCTCTCTCTTTCTATCTCTTTCTATCTCTTTCTCTCTCTTTCTCTTTTTATCTCTCTCTTTCTATCTCTCTCTTTCTATCTCTTTCTTTCTATCTCTCTCTTTCTATCTCTTTCTATCTCTCTCTTTCTATCTCTTTCTATTTCTTTCTATCTCTTTCTATCTCTTTCTATCTCTCTCTTTCTTTCTCTCTCTTTCTATCTCTCTCTTTCTATCTCTTTCTATCTATCTCTTTCTATCTCTTTGTATCTCTCTCTTTCTATCTCTTTCTTTCTATCTCTTTCTATCTCTCTCATTCTATCTCTTTCTATGTCTTTCTATCTCTCTCTCTCTTTCTATCTCTCTCTCTTTCTACCTCTCTCTTTCTATCTCTCTCTTTCTATCTCTCTCTTTCTCTCTTTCTATCTCTTTCTATCTCTATCTCTCTTTCTATCTCTCTCTCTTTCAATCTCTCTCTCTATCTCTCTCTTTCTATCTCTGTCTTTCTCTCTCTCTCTTTCTATCTCTCTCTTCTATCCCTATCTCTCTCTTTCTATCTCTCTCTCGCTTTCTTTCTATCTCTCTCTCTTTCTATCTCTCTCTCTCTTTCTATCTCTCTCTTTCTATCTCTCTCTTTCTATCTCTTTCTGTCTCTCTCTCTTTCTCTCTCTTTCTATCTCTTTCTATCTCTCTTTCTATCTCTCTCTTTCTATCTCTTCTATCTCTCTCTTTCTATCTCTTTCTATTTCTTTCTATCTCATTCTATCTCTTTCTATCGCTTTCTATCTCTCTCTTTCTATCTCTTTCTTTCTATCTCTCTCTTTCTATCTCTTTCTATCTCTTTCTATCTCTCTCTTTCTATCTCTCTCTTTCTATCTCTTTCTATCTCTATCTCTCTCTTTCTATCTCTCTCTTTATCTCTCTCTATCTCTCTCTCTATCTCTCTGTCTCTCTATCTCTATCCCTATCTCTCTCTCTCTTTCTATCTCTTTCTCTCTCTTTCTATCTCTTTCTCTCTCTTTCTCTTTCTATCTCTCTCTTTCTATCTCTTTCTATCTCTTTCTTTCTATCTCTCTCTTTCTATCTCTTTCTATCTCTCTCTTTCTATCTCTCTATTTCTATCTCTCTCTCTTTCTATCTCTTTCTATCTCTTTCTTTCTATCTCTCTCTTTCTATCTCTTTCTATCTCTCTCTTTCTATCTCTCTATTTCTATCTCTCTCTCTTTCTATCTCTCTCTCTTTCTATCTCTCTCTTTCTATCTCTCTCTTTCTATCTATCTCTCTCTTTCTATCTCTCTCTCTTTCTATCTCTCTCTTTTTCTATCTGTCTTTCTCTTTCTATCTCTCTCTTTCTATCTCTCTTTCTATCTCTCTTTCTATCTCTCTCTTTCTCTCTCTTTCTATCTCTCTTTCTATCTCTCTCTCTTTCTATCTCTCTCTTTCTATCTCTCTCTTTATATCTCTCTCTCTTTCTATCTCTCTCTTTCTATCTCTTTCTATCTCTTTCTATCTCTTTCTGTCTCTTTCTGTCTCTTTCTATCTCTTTCTATCTCTTTCTCTCTCTTTCTATCTCTCTCTTTCTATCTCTCTCTTTCTATCTATCTCTTTCTATCTCTCTCTTTCTTTCTCTTTCTATCTCTTTCTATCTCTCTCTTTCTTTCTCTCTCTTTCTATCTCTTTCTATCTCTTTCTATCTCTCTCTTTCTATCTCTTTCTCTTTTTATCTCTCTCTCTTTCTATCTCAATCTCTCTTTCTATCTCTCTCTCTCTTTCTATCTCTCTATCTCTTTCTTTCTCTCTCTTTCTATCTCTTTCTCTCTCTTTCTATCTCTCTCTTTCTATCTCTCTCTTTCTATCTATCTTTTTCTATCTCTCTCTTTCTACCTCTCTTTCTATCTCTCTCTTTCTATCTCTCTCTTTCTATCTCTCTCTCTATCTCTCTATCTCTCTCTCTATCTCTCTGTCTCTCTATCTCTATCCCTATCTCTCTCTCTCTTTCTATCTCTTTCTCTCTCTTTCTATCTCTTTCTATCTCTTTCCCTCTCTTTCTCTTTCTATCTCTCTCTTTCTATCTCTCTCTTTCTATC
>NW_027369781.1:10000-15000 GCF_046119375.1 Phyllobates terribilis | reverse complement strand
TCTCTCTCTTTCTATCTCTTTCTATCTCTCTCTTTTCATATCTCTCTTTCTATCTCTCTCTTTCTATATCTCTCTTTCTATTTCTCTCTTTCTATCTCTCTCTTTCTATCTCTTTCTATCTCTCTCTTTCTTTCTCTTTCTATCTCTTTCTATCTCTCTCTTTCTTTCTCTCTCTTTCTATCTCTTTCTATCTCTCTCTTTCTATCTCTTTCTCTTTTTATCTCTCTCTTTCTATCTCAATCTCTCTTTCTATCTCTCTCTCTCTTTCTATCTCTCTATCTCTTTCTTTCTCTCTCTTTCTATCTCTCTCTTTCTATCTCTCTTTCTATCTCTCTCTTTCTATCTCTCTCTTTCTATCTCTCTCTTTCTATCTCTCTCTTTCTATCTCTTTCTATCTCTCTTTCTATCTCTCTCTTTCTATCTCTTTCTATCTCTCTCTTTCTATCTCTTTCTATTTCTTTCTATCTCATTCTATCTCTTTCTATCGCTTTCTATCTCTCTCTTTCTATCTCTTTCTTTCTATCTCTCTCTTTCTATCTCTTTCTATCTCTTTCTATCTCTCTCTTTCTATCTCTCTCTTTCTATCTCTTTCTATCTCTATCTCTCTCTTTCTATCTCTCTCTTTATCTCTCTCTATCTCTCTCTCTATCTCTCTGTCTCTCTATCTCTATCCCTATCTCTCTCTCTCTTTCTATCTCTTTCTCTCTCTTCCTATCTCTTTCTCTCTCTTTCTCTTTCTATCTCTCTCTTTCTATCTCTTTCTATCTCTTTCTTTCTATCTCTCTCTTTCTATCTCTTTCTATCTCTCTCTTTCTATCTCTCTATTTCTATCTCTCTCTCTTTCTATCTCTTTCTATCTCTTTCTTTCTATCTCTCTCTTTCTATCTCTTTCTATCTCTCTCTTTCTATCTCTCTATTTCTATCTCTCTCTCTTTCTATCTCTCTCTCTTTCTATCTCTCTCTTTCTATCTCTCTCTTTCTATCTATCTCTCTCTTTCTATCTCTCTCTCTTTCTATCTCTCTCTTTTTCTATCTGTCTTTCTCTTTCTATCTCTCTCTTTCTATCTCTCTTTCTATCTCTCTTTCTATCTCTCTCTTTCTATCTCTCTCTTTCTATCTCTCTTTCTATCTCTCTCTCTTTCTATCTCTCTCTTTCTATCTCTCTCTTTCTATCTCTCTCTCTTTATATCTCTCTCTTTCTATCTCTTTCTATCTCTTTCTATCTCTTTCTGTCTCTTTCTGTCTCTTTCTATCTCTTTCTATCTCTTTCTCTCTCTTTCTATCTCTCTCTTTCTATCTCTCTCTTTCTATCTATCTCTTTCTATCTCTCTCTTTCTTTCTCTTTCTATCTCTTTCTATCTCTCTCTTTCTTTCTCTCTCTTTCTATCTCTTTCTATCTCTTTCTATCTCTCTCTTTCTATCTCTTTCTCTTTTTATCTCTCTCTCTTTCTATCTCAATCTCTCTTTCTATCTCTCTCTCTTTCTATCTCTCTATCTCTTTCTTTCTCTCTCTTTCTATCTCTTTCTCTCTCTTTCTATCTCTCTCTTTCTATCTCTCTCTTTCTATCTATCTTTTTCTATCTCTCTCTTTCTACCTCTCTTTCTATCTCTCTCTTTCTATCTCTCTCTTTCTATCTCTCTCTCTATCTCTCTATCTCTCTCTCTATCTCTCTGTCTCTCTATCTCTATCCCTATCTCTCTCTCTCTTTCTATCTCTTTCTTTCTCTTTCTATCTCTTTCCCTCTCTTTCTCTTTCTATCTCTCTCTTTCTATCTCTCTCTTTCTATCTCTCTCTCTTTCTATCTCTCTCTTTCTCTCTCTTTCTATCTCTTTCTTTCTCTCTCTCTTTCTATCTCTCTCTTTCTATCTCTCTCTTTCTATCTATCTCTTTCTATGTCTCTCTCTTTCTGTCTCTCTTTATATCTCTCTCTTTCTATCTCTCTCTTTCTATCTCTCTCTTTCTATCTCTATCTATCTATCTCTCTCTTTCTATCTCTTTCTATCTCTCTCTCTCTTTCTATCTCTCTCTTTCTTTCTATCTCTCTCTTTCTATCTCTTTCTATCTCTCTCTTTTTATATCTCTCTTTCTATCTCTCTCTTTCTATATCTCTCTTTCTATCTCTCTTTCTATCTCTTTCTATCTTTCTCTTTCTATCTCTTTCTATTTCTTTCTATCTCTTTCTATCTCTTTCTATCTCTCTCTTTCTATCTCACTCTTTCTTTCTCTCTCTTTCTATCTCTCTCTTTCTATCTTTCTCTTTCTATCTCTTTCTATCTCTCTCTTTTTATATCTCTTTTTCTATCTCTCTCTTTCTATCTCTCTCTTTCTATCTCTTTCTATCTCTCTCTTTCTATCTCTGTCTTTGTATCTCTTTCTATCTCTCTCTTTCTATCTCTCTCTCTTTCTATCTCTCTCTCTTTCTATCTCTCTCTCTCTCTTTCTCTCTCTTTCTCTCTCTTTCTATCTCTCTCTCTTTCTATCTCTCTCTTTCTATCTCTCTCTTTCTATCTCTCTTTCTAGCTCTCTCTTTCTATCTCTCTTTCTATCTCTCTCTTTCTATCTCTCTCTCTTTCGGTCTCTCTTTCTATCTCTCTCTTTCTATGTCTCTCTCTCTATCTCTTTCTATTTCTTTCTATCTCTCTCTTTCTATCTCTCTCTCTCTTTCTATCTCTCTATCTCTTTCTTTCTCTCTCTTTCTATCTCTCTCTTTCTAGTTCTCTCTCTTTCTATCTCTCTCTCTTTCTATCTCTCTCTTTCTATCTCTCTCTCTTTCTATCTCTCTCTTTCTATCTCTTTCTATCTCTTTCTTTCTCTCTCTTTCTATCTCTCTTTCTATCTCTCTCTTTCTATCTCTCTCTTTCTATCTCTCTTTCTATCTCTCTCTTTCTATCTCTCTCTTTCTATCTCTTTCTATCTCTCTCTTTCTATCTCTTTCTATCTCTCTCTATCTCTCTCTTTCTATCTCTCTCTCTTTCTATCTCTCTCTATTTCTATCTCTCTCTCTTTCTATCTCTCTCTCTCTTTCTATCTCTCTCTCTTTCTCTCTCTTTCTATCTCTCTCTTTCTATCTCTCTATTTCTATCTCTCTCTTTCTATCTCTCTCTCTCTTTCTATCTCTCTCTCTCTTTCTCTCTCTTTCTATCTCTATCTCTCTATTTCTATCTCTCTCTCTTTCTATCTCTCTCTTTCTATCTCTCTCTTTCTATCTATCTTTTTCTATCTCTCTCTTTCTACCTCTCTTTCTATCTCTCTCTTTCTATCTCTCTCTTTCTATCTCTCTCTCTCTTTCTCTCTCTTTCTCTCTCTTTCTCTCTCTCTCTCTTTCTATCTCTCTCTTTCTATCTCTCTCTTTCTATCTCTCTCTTTCTATCTCTCTTTCTAGCTCTCTCTTTCTATCTCTCTCTCATTCGGTCTCTCTTTCTATCTCTCTCTTTCTATCTCTCTCTTTCCATCTCTTTCTATCTCTTTCTATCTCTCTCTTTCTATCTCTCTCTCTATCTCTTTCTATCTCTCTCTCTTTCTATCTCTCTCTTTCTTTCTCTCTCTTTCTATCTCTCTCTTTCTATCTCTCTCTTTCTATCTCTTTCTATCTCTCTCTTTTCATATCTCTCTTTCTATCTCTCTCTTTCTATATCTCTCTTTCTATTTCTCTCTTTCTATCTCTCTCTTTCTATCTCTTTCTATCTCTCTCTTTCTTTCTCTTTCTATCTCTTTCTATCTCTCTCTTTCTTTCTCTCTCTTTCTATCTCTCTCTTTCTATCTCTTTCTCTTTTTATCTCTCTCTTTCTATCTCAATCTCTCTTTCTATCTCTCTCTCTCTTTCTATCTCTCTATCTCTTTCTTTCTCTCTCTTTCTATCTCTCTCTTTCTATCTCTCTTTCTATCTCTCTCTTTCTATCTCTCTCTTTCTATCTCTCTCTTTCTATCTCTTTCTATCTCTCTTTCTATCTCTCTCTTTCTATCTCTTTCTATCTCTCTCTTTCTATCTCTTTCTATTTCTTTCTATCTCATTCTATCTCTTTCTATCGCTTTCTATCTCTCTCTTTCTATCTCTTTCTTTCTATCTCTCTCTTTCTATCTCTTTCTATCTCTTTCTATCTCTCTCTTTCTATCTCTCTCTTTCTATCTCTTTCTATCTCTATCTCTCTCTTTCTATCTCTCTCTTTATCTCTCTCTATCTCTCTCTCTATCTCTCTGTCTCTCTATCTCTATCCCTATCTCTCTCTCTCTTTCTATCTCTTTCTCTCTCTTCCTATCTCTTTCTCTCTCTTTCTCTTTCTATCTCTCTCTTTCTATCTCTTTCTATCTCTTTCTTTCTATCTCTCTCTTTCTATCTCTTTCTATCTCTCTCTTTCTATCTCTCTATTTCTATCTCTCTCTCTTTCTATCTCTTTCTATCTCTTTCTTTCTATCTCTCTCTTTCTATCTCTTTCTATCTCTCTCTTTCTATCTCTCTATTTCTATCTCTCTCTCTTTCTATCTCTCTCTCTTTCTATCTCTCTCTTTCTATCTCTCTCTTTCTATCTATCTCTCTCTTTCTATCTCTCTCTCTTTCTATCTCTCTCTTTTTCTATCTGTCTTTCTCTTTCTATCTCTCTCTTTCTATCTCTCTTTCTATCTCTCTTTCTATCTCTCTCTTTCTATCTCTCTCTTTCTATCTCTCTTTCTATCTCTCTCTCTTTCTATCTCTCTCTTTCTATCTCTCTCTTTATATCTCTCTCTCTTTATATCTCTCTCTTTCTATCTCTTTCTATCTCTTTCTATCTCTTTCTGTCTCTTTCTGTCTCTTTCTATCTCTTTCTATCTCTTTCTCTCTCTTTCTATCTCTCTCTTTCTATCTCTCTCTTTCTATCTATCTCTTTCTATCTCTCTCTTTCTTTCTCTTTCTATCTCTTTCTATCTCTCTCTTTCTTTCTCTCTCTTTCTATCTCTTTCTATCTCTTTCTATCTCTCTCTTTCTATCTCTTTCTCTTTTTATCTCTCTCTCTTTCTATCTCAA
>NW_027369781.1:0-2500 GCF_046119375.1 Phyllobates terribilis | reverse complement strand
CTCTTTCTATCTCTCTCTCTTTCTATCTCTCTCTTTCTATCTCTCTCTTTCTATCTATCTCTCTCTTTCTATCTCTCTCTCTTTCTATCTCTCTCTCTTTTTCTATCTGTATTTCTCTTTCTATCTCTCTCTTTCTATCTCTTTCTATCTCTCTTTCTATCTCTCTCTTTCTTTCTCTCTCTTTCTATCTCTTTCTATCTCTCTCTTTCTATC
This sequence comes from Phyllobates terribilis, assembly GCF_046119375.1. Lineage (NCBI taxonomy): Eukaryota > Metazoa > Chordata > Amphibia > Anura > Dendrobatidae > Phyllobates > Phyllobates terribilis. The sequence continues at coordinate 2,287 of NW_027369781.1, read as the reverse complement.
TCTTTCTCTTTTTATCTCTCTCTTTCTATCTCAATCTCTCTTTCTATCTCTCTCTCTCTTTCTATCTCTCTCTCTCTTTCTTTCTCTCTCTTTCTATCTCTCTCTTTCTATCTCTCTTTTCTATCTCTCTCTTTCTATCTCTCTCTTTCTATCTCTCTCTTTCTATCTCTCTCTTTCTATCTCTCTCTTTCTATCTCTTTCTATCTCTCTCTATCTCTCTCTTTCTATCTCTCTCTCTTTCTATCTCTCTCTATTTCTATCTCTCTCTCTTTCTATCTCTCTCTCTCTTTCTATCTCTCTCTCTCTTTCTCTCTCTTTCTATCTCTCTCTTTCTATCTCTCTATTTCTATCTCTCTCTCTTTCTATCTCTCTCTCTTTCTCTCTCTTTCTATCTCTATCTCTCTCTTTCTATCTCTCTCTTTCTATCTCTCTCTTTCTATCTCTCTCTTTCTATCTCTCTCTTTCTATCTCTCTCTATCTCTATTTCTATCTCTCTCTTTCTATCTCTCTTTCTATCTCTCTTTCTATCTCTCTTTCTATCGCTCTCTCTCTTTCTATCTCTCTCTCTCTTTCTATCTCTCTCTCTTTCTATCTCTCTCTTTCTATCTCTCTCTTTCTATCTATCTCTCTCTTTCTATCTCTCTCTCTTTCTATCTCTCTCTCTTTTTCTATCTGTATTTCTCTTTCTATCTCTCTCTTTCTATCTCTTTCTATCTCTCTTTTTATCTCTCTCTTTCTATCTCTCTTTCTATCTCTCTCTCTTTCTATCTCTCTCTTTCTATCTCTCTCTTTCTATCTCTCTCTCTTTATAACTCTCTCTTTATATCTCTTTCTATCTCTTTCTATCTCTTTCTGTCTCTTTCTGTCTCTTTCTATCTCTTTCTATCTCTTTCTCTCTCTTTCTATCTCTCTCTTTCTATCTCTCTCTTTCTATCTATCTTTTTCTATCTCTCTCTTTCTACCTCTCTTTCTATCTCTCTCTTTCTATCTCTCTCTTTCTATCTCTCTCTCTCTTTCTCTCTCTTTCTCTCTCTTTCTCTCTCTCTCTCTTTCTATCTCTCTCTTTCTATCTCTCTCTTTCTATCTCTCTTTCTAGCTCTCTCTTTCTATCTCTCTCTCATTCGGTCTCTCTTTCTATCTCTCTCTTTCTATCTCTCTCTTTCCATCTCTTTCTATCTCTTTCTATCTCTCTCTTTCTATCTCTCTCTCTATCTCTTTCTATCTCTCTCTCTTTCTATCTCTCTCTTTCTTTCTCTCTCTTTCTATCTCTCTCTTTCTATCTCTCTCTTTCTATCTCTTTCTATCTCTCTCTTTTCATATCTCTCTTTCTATCTCTCTCTTTCTATATCTCTCTTTCTATTTCTCTCTTTCTATCTCTCTCTTTCTATCTCTTTCTATCTCTCTCTTTCTTTCTCTTTCTATCTCTTTCTATCTCTCTCTTTCTTTCTCTCTCTTTCTATCTCTTTCTATCTCTCTCTCTTTCTATCTCTTTCTCTTTTTATCTCTCTCTTTCTATCTCAATCTCTCTTTCTATCTCTCTCTCTCTTTCTATCTCTCTATCTCTTTCTTTCTCTCTCTTTCTATCTCTTTCTCTCTCTTTCTATCTCTCTCTTTCTATCTCTCTCTTTCTATCTATCTTTTTCTATCTCTCTCTTTCTACCTCTCTTTCTATCTCTCTCTTTCTATCTCTCTCTCTATCTCTCTATCTCTCTCTCTATCTCTCTGTCTCTCTATCTCTATCCCTATCTCTCTCTCTCTTTCTATCTCCTTTCTCTCTCTTTCTATCTCTTTCTATCTCTTTCCCTCTCTTTCTCTTTCTATCTCTCTCTTTCTATCTCTCTCTTTCTATCTCTCTCTCTTTCTATCTCTCTCTTTCTCTCTCTTTCTATCTCTTTCTTTCTCTCTCTCTTTCTATCTCTCTCTTTCTATCTCTCTCTTTCTATCTATCTCTTTCTATGTCTCTCTCTTTCTGTCTCTCTTTATATCTCTCTCTTTCTATCTCTCTCTTTCTATCTCTCTCTATCTATCTCTCTCTTTCTATCTCTTTCTATCTCTCTCTCTCTTTCTATCTCTCTCTTTCTATCTCTCTCTTTCTATCTATCTCTCTCTTTCTATCTCTCTCTCTTCTATCTCTCTCTCTTTTTCTATCTGTATTTCTCTTTCTATCTCTCTGTTTCTATCTCTTTCTATCTCTCTTTCTATCTCTCTCTTTCTATCTCTCTCTTTCTATCTCTCCTCTTTCTATCCTCTCTTTCTATCTCTCTCTTTTTCTATCTCTCTCTTTCTA
>NW_027369780.1:0-40322 GCF_046119375.1 Phyllobates terribilis | reverse complement strand
AATATTCATTGGTTTTTGCCATTGAAAAACGTCCAGAAATGATTGAAGCTACTGACTGAATGAAAGGAGCTGGCATCTCACTCTCTTTGAATCTTCTTTATCATGCTAAGAGGAGCAGGAAAAAGCAAAAAATTTCAGAATTGCACCTTGCAATGCGGAGAAATTACAGTTTGTGCATTTACAATATTCATTGATTTTTGCCATTGAAAAACATCCAGAAATGATTGAAGCTACTGACTGAATGAAAGGAGCTGGCATCTCACTCTCTTTGAATCTTCTTTATCATGCTAAGAGGAGCAGGAAAAAGCAAAAAATTTCAGAATTGCACCTTGCAATGTGGAGAAATTACTGTTTGTGCATTTACAATATTCATTGATTTTTACCATTGAAAAACGTCCAGAAATGATTGAAGCTACTGACTGAATGAAAGTAGCTGGCATCTCACTCTCTTTGAATCTTCTTTATCATGCTAAGAGGAGCAGGAAAAAGCAAAAAATTTCAGACTTGCACCTTGCAATGCGGAGAAATTACTGTTTGTGCATTTACAATATTCATTGATTTTTGCCATTGAAAAACATCATGTTATTCATATACCAGAAATGTTTGAAGCTACTGACTGAATGAAAGGAGCTGGCATCTCACTCTCTTTGAATCTTCTTTATCATGCTAAGAGGAGCAGGAAAAAGCAAAAAATTTCAGAATTGCACCTTGCAATGCGGAGAAATTACTGTTTGTGCATTTACAATATTCATTGATTTTTGCCATTGAAAAACATCATGTTATTCATATACCAGAAATGTTTGAAGCTACTGACTGAATGAAAGGAGCTGGCATCTCACTCTCTTTGAATCTTCTTTATCATGCTAAGAGGAGCAGGAAAAAGCAAAAAAATTTCAGAATTGCACCTTGCAATGTGGAGAAATTACTGTTTGTGCATTTACAATATTCATTGATTTTTACCATTGAAAAACGTCCAGAAATGATTGAAGCTACTGACTGAATGAAAGTAGCTGGCATCTCACTCTCTTTGAATCTTCTTTATCATGCTAAGAGGAGCAGGAAAAAGCAAAAAATTTCAGACTTGCACCTTGCAATGCGGAGAAATTACTGTTTGTGCATTTACAATATTCATTGATTTTTGCCATTGAAAAACATCATGTTATTCATATACCAGAAATGTTTGAAGCTACTGACTGAATGAAAGGAGCTGGCATCTCACTCTCTTTGAATCTTCTTTATCATGCTAAGAGGAGCAGGAAAAAGCAAAAAATTTCAGAATTGCACCTTGCAATGCGGAGAAATTACTGTTTGTGCATTTACAATATTCATTGATTTTGCCATTGAAAAACATCATGTTATTCATATACCAGAAATGATTGAAGCTACTGACTGAATGAAAGGAGCTGGCATCTCACTCTCTTTGAATCTTCTTTATCATGCTAAGAGGAGCAGGAAAAAGTAAAAATTTCAGAATTGCACCTTGCAATGCGGAGAAATTACTGTTTGTGCATTTATAATATTCAATGATTTTTGCCATTGAAAAACGTCCAGAAATGATTGAAGCTACTGACTGAACGAAAGGAGCTGGCATCTCACTCTCTTTGAATCTTCTTTATCATGCTAAGAGGAGCAGGAAAAAGCAAAAAATTTCAGAATTGCACCTTGCAATGCGGAGAAATTACTGTTGTGCATTTACAATATTCATTGATTTTTGCCATTGAAAAACATCATGTTATTCATATACCAGAAATGTTTGAAGCTACTGACTGAATGAAAGGAGCTGACATCACACTCTCTTTGAATCTTGTTTATCATGCTAAGAGGAGCAGGAAAAAGCAAAAAATTTCAGAATTGCACCTTGCAATGCGGAGAAATTACTGTTTGTGCATTTACAATATTCATTGATTTTTGCCATTGAAAAACATCCAGAAATGATTGAAGCTACTGACTGAATGAAAGGAGCTGGCATCTCACTCTCTTTGAATCTTCTTTATCATGCTAAGAGGAGCAGGAAAAAGCAAAAAATTTCAGAATTGCACCTTGCAATGCGGAGAAATTACTGTTTGTGCATTTACAATATTCATTGATTTTTGCCATTGAAAAACGTCCAGAAATGATTGAAGGTACTGACTGAATGAAAGGAGCTGGCATCTCACTCTCTTTGAATCTTCTTTATCATGCTAAGAGGAGCAGGAAAAAGCAAAAAATTTCAGAATTGCACCTTGCAATGCGGAGAAATTACTGTTTTGTGCATTTACAATATTCATTGGTTTTTGCCATTGAAAAACGTCCAGAAATGATTGAAGCTACTGACTGAATGAAAGGAGCTGGCATCTCACTCTCTTTGAATCTTCTTTATCATGCTAAGAGGAGCAGGAAAAAGCAAAAAATTTCAGAATTGCACCTTGCAATGCGGAGAAATTACAGTTTGTGCATTTACAATATTCATTGATTTTTGCCATTGAAAAACATCCAGAAATGATTGAAGCTACTGACTGAATGAAAGGAGCTGGCATCTCACTCTCTTTGAATCTTCTTTATCATGCTAAGAGGAGCAGGAAAAAGCAAAAAATTTCAGAATTGCACCTTGCAATGTGGAGAAATTACTGTTTGTGCATTTACAATATTCATTGATTTTTACCATTGAAAAACGTCCAGAAATGATTGAAGCTACTGACTGAATGAAAGTAGCTGGCATCTCACTCTCTTTGAATCTTCTTTATCATGCTAAGAGGAGCAGGAAAAAGCAAAAAATTTCAGACTTGCACCTTGCAATGCGGAGAAATTACTGTTTGTGCATTTACAATATTCATTGATTTTTGCCATTGAAAAACATCATGTTATTCATATACCAGAAATGTTTGAAGCTACTGACTGAATGAAAGGAGCTGGCATCTCACTCTCTTTGAATCTTCTTTATCATGCTAAGAGGAGCAGGAAAAAGCAAAAAATTTCAGAATTGCACCTTGCAATGCGGAGAAATTACTGTTTGTGCATTTACAATATTCATTGATTTTTGCCATTGAAAAACATCATGTTATTCATATACCAGAAATGTTTGAAGCTACTGACTGAATGAAAGGAGCTGGCATCTCACTCTCTTTGAATCTTCTTTATCATGCTAAGAGGAGCAGGAAAAAGCAAAAAATTTCAGAATTGCACCTTGCAATGTGGAGAAATTACTGTTTGTGCATTTACAATATTCATTGATTTTTACCATTGAAAAACGTCCAGAAATGATTGAAGCTACTGACTGAATGAAAGTAGCTGGCATCTCACTCTCTTTGAATCTTCTTTATCATGCTAAGAGGAGCAGGAAAAAGCAAAAAATTTCAGACTTGCACCTTGCAATGCGGAGAAATTACTGTTTGTGCATTTACAATATTCATTGATTTTTGCCATTGAAAAACATCATGTTATTCATATACCAGAAATGTTTGAAGCTACTGACTGAATGAAAGGAGCTGGCATCTCACTCTCTTTGAATCTTCTTTATCATGCTAAGAGGAGCAGGAAAAAGCAAAAAATTTCAGAATTGCACCTTGCAATGCGGAGAAATTACTGTTTGTGCATTTACAATATTCATTGATTTTTGCCATTGAAAAACATCATGTTATTCATATACCAGAAATGATTGAAGCTACTGACTGAATGAAAGGAGCTGGCATCTCACTCTCTTTGAATCTTCTTTATCATGCTAAGAGGAGCAGGAAAAAGTAAAAAATTTCAGAATTGCACCTTGCAATGCGGAGAAATTACTGTTTGTGCATTTATAATATTCAATGATTTTTGCCATTGAAAAACGTCCAGAAATGATTGAAGCTACTGACTGAACGAAAGGAGCTGGCATCTCACTCTCTTTGAATCTTCTTTATCATGCTAAGAGGAGCAGGAAAAAGCAAAAAATTTCAGAATTGCACCTTGCAATGCGGAGAAATTACTGTTTGTGCATTTACAATATTCATTGATTTTTGCCATTGAAAAACATCCAGAAATGATTGAAGCTACTGACTGAATGAAAGGAGCTGGCATCTCACTCTCTTTGAATCTTCTTTATCATGCTAAGAGGAGCAGGAAAAAGCAAAAAATTTCAGAATTGCACCTTGCAATGCGGAGAAATTACTGTTTGTGCATTTACAATATTCATTGATTTTTGCCATTGAAAAACATCATGTTATTCATATACCAGAAATGTTTGAAGCTACTGACTGAATGAAAGGAGCTGGCATCTCACTCTCTTTGAATCTTCTTTATCATGCTAAGAGGAGCAGGAAAAAGCAAAAAATTTCAGAATTGCACCTTGCAATGCGGAGAAATTACTGTTTGTGCATTTACAATATTCATTGATTTTTGCCATTGAAAAACATCATGTTATTCATATACCAGAAATGATTGAAGCTACTGACTGAATGAAAGGAGCTGGCATCTCACTCTCTTTGAATCTTCTTTATCATGCTAAGAGGAGCAGGAAAAAGTAAAAAATTTCAGAATTGCACCTTGCAATGCGGAGAAATTACTGTTTGTGCATTTATAATATTCAATGATTTTTGCCATTGAAAAACGTCCAGAAATGATTGAAGCTACTGACTGAACGAAAGGAGCTGGCATCTCACTCTCTTTGAATCTTCTTTATCATGCTAAGAGGAGCAGGAAAAAGCAAAAAATTTCAGAATTGCACCTTGCAATGCGGAGAAATTACTGTTTGTGCATTTACAATATTCATTGATTTTTGCCATTGAAAAACATCCAGAAATGATTGAAGCTACTGACTGAATGAAAGGAGCTGGCATCTCACTCTCTTTGAATCTTCTTTATCATGCTAAGAGGAGCAGGAAAAAGCAAAAAATTTCAGAATTGCACCTTGCAATGCGGAGAAATTACTGTTTGTGCATTTACAATATTCATTGATTTTTGCCATTGAAAAACATCATGTTATTCATATACCAGAAATGTTTGAAGCTACTGACTGAATGAAAGGAGCTGACATCTCACTCTCTTTGAATCTTCTTTATCATGCTAAGAGGAGCAGGAAAAAGCAAAAAATTTCAGAATTGCACCTTGCAATGCGGAGAAATTACTGTTTGTGCATTTACAATATTCATTGATTTTTGCCATTGAAAAACATCATGTTATTCATATACCAGAAATGTTTGAAGCTACTGACTGAATGAAAGGAGCTGACATCTCACTCTCTTTGAATCTTCTTTATCATGCTAAGAGGAGCAGGAAAAAGCAAAAAATTTCAGAATTGCACCTTGCAATGCGGAGAAATTACTGTTTGTGCATTTACAATATTCATTGATTTTTGCCATTGAAAAACATCATGTTATTCATGTACCAGAAATGTTTGAAGCTACTGACTGAATGAAAGGAGCTGACATCTCACTCTCTTTGAATCTTCTTTATCATGCTAAGAGGAGCAGGAAAAAGCAAAAAATTTCAGAATTGCACCTTGCAATGCGGAGAAATTACTGTTTGTGCATTTACAATATTCATTGATTTTTGCCATTGAAAAACGTCCAGAAATGATTGAAGCTACTGACTGAATGAAAGGAGCTGGCATCTCACTCTCTTTGAATCTTCTTTATCATGCTAAGAGGAGCAGGAAAAAGCAAAAAATTTCAGAATTGCACCTTGCAATGCGGAGAAATTACTGTTTGTGCATTTACAATATTCATTGATTTTTGCCATTGAAAAACATGTTATTCATATACCAGAAATGTTTGAAGCTACTGACTGAATGAAAGGAGCTGGCACCTCACTCTCTTTGAATCTTCTTTATCATGCTAAGAGGAGCGGGAAAAAGCAAAAAATTTCAGAATTGCACCTTGCAATGCGGAGAAATTACTGTTTGTGCATTTACAATATTCATTGATTTTTGCCATTGAAAAACGTCCAAAAATGATTGAAGGTACTGACTGAATGAAAGGAGCTGGCATCTCACTCTCTTTGAATCTTCTTTATCATGCTAAGAGGAGCAGGAAAAAGCAAAAAATTTCAGAATTGCACCTTGCAATGCGGAGAAATTACTGTTTGTGCATTTACAATATTCATTGGTTTTTGCCATTGAAAAACGTCCAGAAATGATTGAAGCTACTGACTGAATGAAAGGAGCTGGCATCTCACTCTCTTTGAATCTTCTTTATCATGCTAAGAGGAGCAGGAAAAAGCAAAAAATTTCAGAATTGCACCTTGCAATGCGGAGAAATTACAGTTTGTGCATTTACAATATTCATTGATTTTTGCCATTGAAAAACATCCAGAAATGATTGAAGCTACTGACTGAATGAAAGGAGCTGGCATCTCACTCTCTTTGAATCTTCTTTATCATGCTAAGAGGAGCAGGAAAAAGCAAAAAATTTCAGAATTGCACCTTGCAATGCGGAGAAATTACTGTTTGTGCATTTACAATATTCATTGATTTTTGCCATTGAAAAACATCATGTTATTCATATACCAGAAATGTTTGAAGCTACTGACTGAATGAAAGGAGCTGGCATCTCACTCTCTTTGAATCTTCTTTATCATGCTAAGAGGAGCAGGAAAAAGCAAAAAATTTCAGAATTGCACCTTGCAATGTGGAGAAATTACTGTTTGTGCATTTACAATATTCATTGATTTTTACCATTGAAAAACGTCCAGAAATGATTGAAGCTACTGACTGAATGAAAGTAGCTGGCATCTCACTCTCTTTGAATCTTCTTTATCATGCTAAGAGGAGCAGGAAAAAGCAAAAAATTTCAGACTTGCACCTTGCAATGCGGAGAAATTACTGTTTGTGCATTTACAATATTCATTGATTTTTGCCATTGAAAAACATCATGTTATTCATATACCAGAAATGTTTGAAGCTACTGACTGAATGAAAGGAGCTGGCATCTCACTCTCTTTGAATCTTCTTTATCATGCTAAGAGGAGCAGGAAAAAGCAAAAAATTTCAGAATTGCACCTTGCAATGCGGAGAAATTACTGTTTGTGCATTTACAATATTCAATGATTTTTGCCATTGAAAAACGTCCAGAAATGATTGAAGCTACTGACTGAACGAAAGGAGCTGGCATCTCACTCTCTTTGAATCTTCTTTATCATGCTAAGAGGAGCAGGAAAAAGCAAAAAATTTCAGAATTGCACCTTGCAATGCGGAGAAATTACTGTTTGTGCATTTACAATATTCATTGATTTTTGCCATTGAAAAACATCATGTTATTCATATACCAGAAATGTTTGAAGCTACTGACTGAATGAAAGGAGCTGACATCTCACTCTCTTTGAATCTTCTTTATCATGCTAAGAGGAGCAGGAAAAAGCAAAAAATTTCAGAATTGCACCTTGCAATGCGGAGAAATTACTGTTTGTGCATTTACAATATTCATTGATTTTTACCATTGAAAAACGTCCAGAAATGATTGAAGCTACTGACTGAATGAAAGTAGCTGGCATCTCACTCTCTTTGAATCTTCTTTATCATGCTAAGAGGAGCAGGAAAAAGCAAAAAATTTCAGACTTGCACCTTGCAATGCGGAGAAATTACTGTTTGTGCATTTACAATATTCATTGATTTTTGCCATTGAAAAACATCATGTTATTCATATACCAGAAATGTTTGAAGCTACTGACTGAATGAAAGGAGCTGGCATCTCACTCTCTTTGAATCTTCTTTATCATGCTAAGAGGAGCAGGAAAAAGCAAAAAATTTCAGAATTGCACCTTGCAATGCGGAGAAATTACTGTTTTGTGCATTTACAATATTCATTGGTTTTTGCCATTGAAAAACGTCCAGAAATGATTGAAGCTACTGACTGAATGAAAGGAGCTGGCATCTCACTCTCTTTGAATCTTCTTTATCATGCTAAGAGGAGCAGGAAAAAGCAAAAAATTTCAGAATTGCACCTTGCAATGCGGAGAAATTACAGTTTGTGCATTTACAATATTCATTGATTTTTGCCATTGAAAAACATCCAGAAATGATTGAAGCTACTGACTGAATGAAAGGAGCTGGCATCTCACTCTCTTTGAATCTTCTTTATCATGCTAAGAGGAGCAGGAAAAAGCAAAAAATTTCAGAATTGCACCTTGCAATGTGGAGAAATTACTGTTTGTGCATTTACAATATTCATTGATTTTTACCATTGAAAAACGTCCAGAAATGATTGAAGCTACTGACTGAATGAAAGTAGCTGGCATCTCACTCTCTTTGAATCTTCTTTATCATGCTAAGAGGAGCAGGAAAAAGCAAAAAATTTCAGACTTGCACCTTGCAATGCGGAGAAATTACTGTTTGTGCATTTACAATATTCATTGATTTTTGCCATTGAAAAACATCATGTTATTCATATACCAGAAATGTTTGAAGCTACTGACTGAATGAAAGGAGCTGGCATCTCACTCTCTTTGAATCTTCTTTATCATGCTAAGAGGAGCAGGAAAAAGCAAAAAATTTCAGAATTGCACCTTGCAATGCGGAGAAATTACTGTTTGTGCATTTACAATATTCATTGATTTTTGCCATTGAAAAACATCATGTTATTCATATACCAGAAATGTTTGAAGCTACTGACTGAATGAAAGGAGCTGGCATCTCACTCTCTTTGAATCTTCTTTATCATGCTAAGAGGAGCAGGAAAAAGCAAAAAATTTCAGAATTGCACCTTGCAATGTGGAGAAATTACTGTTTGTGCATTTACAATATTCATTGATTTTTACCATTGAAAAACGTCCAGAAATGATTGAAGCTACTGACTGAATGAAAGTAGCTGGCATCTCACTCTCTTTGAATCTTCTTTATCATGCTAAGAGGAGCAGGAAAAAGCAAAAAATTTCAGACTTGCACCTTGCAATGCGGAGAAATTACTGTTTGTGCATTTACAATATTCATTGATTTTTGCCATTGAAAAACATCATGTTATTCATATACCAGAAATGTTTGAAGCTACTGACTGAATGAAAGGAGCTGGCATCTCACTCTCTTTGAATCTTCTTTATCATGCTAAGAGGAGCAGGAAAAAGCAAAAAATTTCAGAATTGCACCTTGCAATGCGGAGAAATTACTGTTTGTGCATTTACAATATTCATTGATTTTTGCCATTGAAAAACATCATGTTATTCATATACCAGAAATGATTGAAGCTACTGACTGAATGAAAGGAGCTGGCATCTCACTCTCTTTGAATCTTCTTTATCATGCTAAGAGGAGCAGGAAAAAGCAAAAAATTTCAGAATTGCACCTTGCAATGCGGAGAAATTACTGTTTGTGCATTTACAATATTCATTGATTTTTGCCATTGAAAAACATCATGTTATTCATATACCAGAAATGTTTGAAGCTACTGACTGAATGAAAGGAGCTGACATCACACTCTCTTTGAATCTTGTTTATCATGCTAAGAGGAGCAGGAAAAAGCAAAAAATTTCAGAATTGCACCTTGCAATGCGGAGAAATTACTGTTTGTGCATTTACAATATTCATTGATTTTTGCCATTGAAAAACATCCAGAAATGATTGAAGCTACTGACTGAATGAAAGGAGCTGGCATCTCACTCTCTTTGAATCTTCTTTATCATGCTAAGAGGAGCAGGAAAAAGCAAAAAATTTCAGAATTGCACCTTGCAATGCGGAGAAATTACTGTTTGTGCATTTACAATATTCATTGATTTTTGCCATTGAAAAACGTCCAGAAATGATTGAAGGTACTGACTGAATGAAAGGAGCTGGCATCTCACTCTCTTTGAATCTTCTTTATCATGCTAAGAGGAGCAGGAAAAAGCAAAAAATTTCAGAATTGCACCTTGCAATGCGGAGAAATTACAGTTTGTGCATTTACAATATTCATTGATTTTTGCCATTGAAAAACATCCAGAAATGATTGAAGCTACTGACTGAATGAAAGGAGCTGGCATCTCACTCTCTTTGAATCTTCTTTATCATGCTAAGAGGAGCAGGAAAAAGCAAAAAATTTCAGAATTGCACCTTGCAATGTGGAGAAATTACTGTTTGTGCATTTACAATATTCATTGATTTTTACCATTGAAAAACGTCCAGAAATGATTGAAGCTACTGACTGAATGAAAGTAGCTGGCATCTCACTCTCTTTGAATCTTCTTTATCATGCTAAGAGGAGCAGGAAAAAGCAAAAAATTTCAGACTTGCACCTTGCAATGCGGAGAAATTACTGTTTGTGCATTTACAATATTCATTGATTTTTGCCATTGAAAAACATCATGTTATTCATATACCAGAAATGTTTGAAGCTACTGACTGAATGAAAGGAGCTGGCATCTCACTCTCTTTGAATCTTCTTTATCATGCTAAGAGTAGCAGGAAAAAGCAAAAAATTTCAGAATTGCACCTTGCAATGCGGAGAAATTACTGTTTGTGCATTTACAATATTCATTGATTTTTGCCATTGAAAAACATCATGTTATTCATATACCAGAAATGTTTGAAGCTACTGACTGAATGAAAGGAGCTGGCATCTCACTCTCTTTGAATCTTCTTTATCATGCTAAGAGGAGCAGGAAAAAGCAAAAAATTTCAGAATTGCACCTTGCAATGTGGAGAAATTACTGTTTGTGCATTTACAATATTCATTGATTTTTACCATTGAAAAACGTCCAGAAATGATTGAAGCTACTGACTGAATGAAAGTAGCTGGCATCTCACTCTCTTTGAATCTTCTTTATCATGCTAAGAGGAGCAGGAAAAAGCAAAAAATTTCAGACTTGCACCTTGCAATGCGGAGAAATTACTGTTTGTGCATTTACAATATTCATTGATTTTTGCCATTGAAAAACATCATGTTATTCATATACCAGAAATGTTTGAAGCTACTGACTGAATGAAAGGAGCTGGCATCTCACTCTCTTTGAATCTTCTTTATCATGCTAAGAGGAGCAGGAAAAAGCAAAAAATTTCAGAATTGCACCTTGCAATGCGGAGAAATTACTGTTTGTGCATTTACAATATTCATTGATTTTTGCCATTGAAAAACATCATGTTATTCATATACCAGAAATGATTGAAGCTACTGACTGAATGAAAGGAGCTGGCATCTCACTCTCTTTGAATCTTCTTTATCATGCTAAGAGGAGCAGGAAAAAGTAAAAAATTTCAGAATTGCACCTTGCAATGCGGAGAAATTAACGTTTGTGCATTTATAATATTCAATGATTTTTGCCATTGAAAAACGTCCAGAAATGATTGAAGCTACTGACTGAACGAAAGGAGCTGGCATCTCACTCTCTTTGAATCTTCTTTATCATGCTAAGAGGAGCAGGAAAAAGCAAAAAATTTCAGAATTGCACCTTGCAATGCGGAGAAATTACTGTTTGTGCATTTACAATATTCATTGATTTTTGCCATTGAAAAACATCCAGAAATGATTGAAGCTACTGACTGAATGAAAGGAGCTGGCATCTCACTCTCTTTGAATCTTCTTTATCATGCTAAGAGGAGCAGGAAAAAGCAAAAAATTTCAGAATTGCACCTTGCAATGCGGAGAAATTACTGTTTGTGCATTTACAATATTCATTGATTTTTGCCATTGAAAAACATCATGTTATTCATATACCAGAAATGTTTGAAGCTACTGACTGAATGAAAGGAGCTGACATCTCACTCTCTTTGAATCTTCTTTATCATGCTAAGAGGAGCAGGAAAAAGCAAAAAATTTCAGAATTGCACCTTGCAATGCGGAGAAATTACTGTTTGTGCATTTACAATATTCATTGATTTTTGCCATTGAAAAACATCATGTTATTCATATACCAGAAATGTTTGAAGCTACTGACTGAATGAAAGGAGCTGACATCTCACTCTCTTTGAATCTTCTTTATCATGCTAAGAGGAGCAGGAAAAAGCAAAAAATTTCAGAATTGCACCTTGCAATGCGGAGAAATTACTGTTTGTGCATTTACAATATTCATTGATTTTTGCCATTGAAAAACATCATGTTATTCATGTACCAGAAATGTTTGAAGCTACTGACTGAATGAAAGGAGCTGACATCTCACTCTCTTTGAATCTTCTTTATCATGCTAAGAGGAGCAGGAAAAAGCAAAAAATTTCAGAATTGCACCTTGCAATGCGGAGAAATTACTGTTTGTGCATTTACAATATTCATTGATTTTTGCCATTGAAAAACGTCCAGAAATGATTGAAGCTACTGACTGAATGAAAGGAGCTGGCATCTCACTCTCTTTGAATCTTCTTTATCATGCTAAGAGGAGCAGGAAAAAGCAAAAAATTTCAGAATTGCACCTTGCAATGCGGAGAAATTACTGTTTGTGCATTTACAATATTCATTGATTTTTGCCATTGAAAAACATGTTATTCATATACCAGAAATGTTTGAAGCTACTGACTGAATGAAAGGAGCTGGCACCTCACTCTCTTTGAATCTTCTTTATCATGCTAAGAGGAGCGGGAAAAAGCAAAAAATTTCAGAATTGCACCTTGCAATGCGGAGAAATTACTGTTTGTGCATTTACAATATTCATTGATTTTTGCCATTGAAAAACGTCCAGAAATGATTGAAGGTACTGACTGAATGAAAGGAGCTGGCATCTCACTCTCTTTGAATCTTCTTTATCATGCTAAGAGGAGCAGGAAAAAGCAAAAAATTTCAGAATTGCACCTTGCAATGCGGAGAAATTACTGTTTGTGCATTTACAATATTCATTGGTTTTTGCCATTGAAAAATGTCCAGAAATGATTGAAGCTACTGACTGAATGAAAGGAGCTGGCATCTCACTCTCTTTGAATCTTCTTTATCATGCTAATAGGAGCAGGAAAAAGCAAAAAATTTCAGAATTGCACCTTGCAATGCGGAGAAATTACAGTTTGTGCATTTACAATATTCATTGATTTTTGCCATTGAAAAACATCCAGAAATGATTGAAGCTACTGACTGAATGAAAGGAGCTGGCATCTCACTCTCTTTGAATCTTCTTTATCATGCTAAGAGGAGCAGGAAAAAGCAAAAAATTTCAGAATTGCACCTTGCAATGCGGAGAAATTACTGTTTGTGCATTTACAATATTCATTGATTTTTGCCATTGAAAAACATCATGTTATTCATATACCAGAAATGTTTGAAGCTACTGACTGAATGAAAGGAGCTGGCATCTCACTCTCTTTGAATCTTCTTTATCATGCTAAGAGGAGCAGGAAAAAGCAAAAAATTTCAGAATTGCACCTTGCAATGTGGAGAAATTACTGTTTGTGCATTTACAATATTCATTGATTTTTACCATTGAAAAACGTCCAGAAATGATTGAAGCTACTGACTGAATGAAAGTAGCTGGCATCTCACTCTCTTTGAATCTTCTTTATCATGCTAAGAGGAGCAGGAAAAAGCAAAAAATTTCAGACTTGCACCTTGCAATGCGGAGAAATTACTGTTTGTGCATTTACAATATTCATTGATTTTTGCCATTGAAAAACATCATGTTATTCATATACCAGAAATGTTTGAAGCTACTGACTGAATGAAAGGAGCTGGCATCTCACTCTCTTTGAATCTTCTTTATCATGCTAAGAGGAGCAGGAAAAAGCAAAAAATTTCAGAATTGCACCTTGCAATGCGGAGAAATTACTGTTTGTGCATTTACAATATTCATTGATTTTTGCCATTGAAAAACATCCAGAAATGATTGAAGCTACTGACTGAATGAAAGGAGCTGGCATCTCACTCTCTTTGAATCTTCTTTATCATGCTAAGAGGAGCAGGAAAAAGCAAAAAATTTCAGAATTGCACCTTGCAATGCGGAGAAATTACTGTTTGTGCATTTACAATATTCATTGATTTTTGCCATTGAAAAACATCATGTTATTCATATACCAGAAATGTTTGAAGCTACTGACTGAATGAAAGGAGCTGACATCTCACTCTCTTTGAATCTTCTTTATCATGCTAAGAGGAGCAGGAGAAAGCAAAAAATTTCAGAATTGCACCTTGCAATGCGGAGAAATTACTGTTTGTGCATTTACAATATTCATTGATTTTTGCCATTGAAAAACATCCAGAAATGATTGAAGCTACTGACTGAATGAAAGGAGCTGGCATCTCACTCTTTTTGAATCTTCTTTATCATGCTAAGAGGAGCAGGAAAAAGCAAAAAATTTCAGAATTGCACCTTGCAATGCGGAGAAATTACTGTTTGTGCATTTACAATATTCATTGATTTTTGCCATTGAAAAACATCATGTTATTCATATACCAGAAATGTTTGAAGCTACTGACTGAATGAAAGGAGCTGGCATCTCACTCTCTTTGAATCTTCTTTATCATGCTAAGAGGAGCAGGAAAAAGCAAAAAATTTCAGAATTGCACCTTGCAATGCGGAGAAATTACTGTTTGTGCATTTACAATATTCATTGATTTTTGCCATTGAAAAACATCATGTTATTCATATACCAGAAATGTTTGAAGCTACTGACTGAATGAAAGGAGCTGGCATCTCACTCTCTTTGAATCTTCTTTATCATGCTAAGAGGAGCAGGAAAAAGCAAAAAATTTCAGAATTGCACCTTGCAATGTGGAGAAATTACTGTTTGTGCATTTACAATATTCATTGATTTTTACCATTGAAAAACGTCCAGAAATGATTGAAGCTACTGACTGAATGAAAGTAACTGGCATCTCACTCTCTTTGAATCTTCTTTATCATGCTAAGAGGAGCAGGAAAAAGCAAAAAATTTCAGACTTGCACCTTGCAATGCGGAGAAATTACTGTTTGTGCATTTACAATATTCATTGATTTTTGCCATTGAAAAACATCATTTTATTCATATACCAGAAATGTTTGAAGCTACTGACTGAGTGAAAGGAGCTGGCATCTCACTCTCTTTGAATCTTCTTTATCATGCTAAGAGGAGCAGGAAAAAGCAAAAAATTTCAGAATTGCACCTTGCAATGCGGAGAAATTACTGTTTGTGCATTTACAATATTCATTGATTTTTGCCATTGAAAAACGTCCAGAAATGATTGAAGCTACTGACTGAATGAAAGGAGCTGGCATCTCACTCTCTTTGAATCTTCTTTATCATGCTAAGAGGAGCAGGAAAAAGCAAAAAATTTCAGAATTGCACCTTGCAATGCGGAGAAATTACAGTTTGTGCATTTACAATATTCATTGATTTTTGCCATTGAAAAACATCCAGAAATGATTGAAGCTACTGACTGAATGAAAGGAGCTGGCATCTCACTCTCTTTGAATCTGCTTTATCATGCTAAGAGGAGCAGGAAAAAGCAAAAAATTTCAGAATTGCACCTTGCAATGCGGAGAAATTACTGTTTGTGCATTTACAATATTCATTGATTTTTGCCATTGAAAAACATCATGTTATTCATATACCAGAAATGTTTGAAGCTACTGACTGAATGAAAGGAGCTGGCATCTCACTCTCTTTGAATCTTCTTTATCATGCTAAGAGGAGCAGGAAAAAGCAAAAAATTTCAGAATTGCACCTTGCAATGTGGAGAAATTACTGTTTGTGCATTTACAATATTCATTGATTTTTACCATTGAAAAACGTCCAGAAATGATTGAAGCTACTGACTGAATGAAAGTAGCTGGCATCTCACTCTCTTTGAATCTTCTTTATCATGCTAAGAGGAGCAGGAAAAAGCAAAAAATTTCAGACTTGCACCTTGCAATGCGGAGAAATTACTGTTTGTGCATTTACAATATTCATTGATTTTTGCCATTGAAAAACATCATGTTATTCATATACCAGAAATGTTTGAAGCTACTGACTGAATGAAAGGAGCTGGCATCTCACTCTCTTTGAATCTTCTTTATCATGCTAAGAGGAGCAGGAAAAAGCAAAAAATTTCAGAATTGCACCTTGCAATGCGGAGAAATTACTGTTTGTGCATTTACAATATTCATTGATTTTTGCCATTGAAAAACATCATGTTATTCATATACCAGAAATGTTTGAAGCTACTGACTGAATGAAAGGAGCTGGCATCTCACTCTCTTTGAATCTTCTTTATCATGCTAAGAGGAGCAGGAAAAAGCAAAAAATTTCAGAATTGCACCTTGCAATGCGGAGAAATTACTGTTTGTGCTTTTACAATATTCATTGATTTTTGCCATTGAAAAACGTCCAGAAATGATTGAAGCTACTGACTGAATGAAAGGAGCTGGCATCTCACTCTCTTTGAATCTTCTTTATCATGCTAAGAGGAGCAGGAAAAATCAAAAAATTTCAGAATTGCACCTTGCAATGCGGAGAAATTACTGTTTGTGCATTTACAATATTCATTGATTTTTGTCATTGAAAAACATGTTATTCATATACCAGAAATGTTTGAAGCTACTGACTGAATGAAAGGAGCTGGCACCTCACTCTCTTTGAATCTTCTTTATCATGCTAAGAGGAGTGGGAAAAAGCAAAAAATTTCAGAATTGCACCTTGCAATGCGGAGAAATTACTGTTTGTGCATTTACAATATTCATTGATTTTTGCCATTGAAAAACGTCCAGAAATGATTGAAGCTACTGACTGAATGAAAGGAGCTGGCATCTCACTCTCTTTGAATCTTCTTTATCATGCTAAGAGGAGCAGGAAAAAGCAAAAAATTTCAGAATTGCACCTTGCAATGCGGAGAAATTACTGTTTGTGCATTTACAATATTCATTGATTTTTGCCATTGAAAAACGTCCAGAAATGATTGAAGCTACTGACTGAATGAAAGGAGCTGGCATCTCACTCTCTTTGAATCTTCTTTATCATGCTAAGAGGAGCAGGAAAAAGCAAAAAATTTCAGAATTGCACCTTGCAATGCGGAGAAATTACAGTTTGTGCATTTACAATATTCATTGATTTTTGCCATTGAAAAATATGCAGAAATGATTGAAGCTACTGACTGAATGAAAGGAGCTGGCATCTCACTCTCTTTGAATCTTCTTTATCATGCTAAGAGGAGCAGGAAAAAGCAAAAAATTTCAGAATTGCACCTTGCAATGCGGAGAAATTACTGTTTGTGCATTTACAATATTCATTGATTTTTGCCATTGAAAAACATCATGTTATTCATATACCAGAAATGTTTGAAGCTACTGACTGAATGAAAGGAGCTGGCATCTCACTCTCTTTGAATCTTCGTTATCATGCTAAGAGGAGCAGGAAAAAGCAAAAAATTTCAGAATTGCACCTTGCAATGTGGAGAAATTACTGTTTGTGCATTTACAATATTCATTGATTTTTACCATTGAAAAACGTCCAGAAATGATTGAAGCTACTGACTGAATGAAAGTAGCTGGCATCTCACTCTCTTTGAATCTTCTTTATCATGCTAAGAGGAGCAGGAAAAAGCAAAAAATTTCAGACTTGCACCTTGCAATGCGGAGAAATTACTGTTTGTGCATTTACAATATTCATTGATTTTTGCCATTGAAAAACGTCCAGAAATGATTGAAGGTACTGACTGAATGAAAGGAGCTGGCATCTCACTCTCTTTGAATCTTCTTTATCATGCTAAGAGGAGCAGGAAAAAGCAAAAAATTTCAGAATTGCACCTTGCAATGCGGAGAAATTACTGTTTGTGCATTTACAATATTCATTGGTTTTTGCCATTAAAAAACGTCCAGAAATGATTGAAGCTACTGACTGAATGAAAGGAGCTGGCATCTCACTCTCTTTGAATCTTCTTTATCATGCTAATAGGAGCAGGAAAAAGCAAAAAATTTCAGAATTGCACCTTGCAATGCGGAGAAATTACAGTTTGTGCATTTACAATATTCATTGATTTTTGCCATTGAAAAACATCCAGAAATGATTGAAGCTACTGACTGAATGAAAGGAGCTGGCATCTCACTCTCTTTGAATCTTCTTTATCATGCTAAGAGGAGCAGGAAAAAGCAAAAAATTTCAGAATTGCACCTTGCAATGCGGAGAAATTACTGTTTGTGCATTTACAATATTCATTGATTTTTGCCATTGAAAAACATCATGTTATTCATATACCAGAAATGTTTGAAGCTACTGACTGAATGAAAGGAGCTGGCATCTCACTCTCTTTGAATCTTCTTTATCATGCTAAGAGGAGCAGGAAAAAGCAAAAAATTTCAGAATTGCACCTTGCAATGTGGAGAAATTACTGTTTGTGCATTTACAATATTCATTGATTTTTACCATTGAAAAACGTCCAGAAATGATTGAAGCTACTGACTGAATGAAAGTAGCTGGCATCTCACTCTCTTTGAATCTTCTTTATCATGCTAAGAGGAGCAGGAAAAAGCAAAAAATTTCAGACTTGCACCTTGCAATGCGGAGAAATTACTGTTTGTGCATTTACAATATTCATTGATTTTTGCCATTGAAAAACATCATGTTATTCATATACCAGAAATGTTTGAAGCTACTGACTGAATGAAAGGAGCTGGCATCTCACTCTCTTTGAATCTTCTTTATCATGCTAAGAGGAGCAGGAAAAAGCAAAAAATTTCAGAATTGCACCTTGCAATGCGGAGAAATTACTGTTTGTGCATTTACAATATTCATTGATTTTTGCCATTGAAAAACATCCAGAAATGATTGAAGCTACTGACTGAATGAAAGGAGCTGGCATCTCACTCTCTTTGAATCTTCTTTATCATGCTAAGAGGAGCAGGAAAAAGCAAAAAATTTCAGAATTGCACCTTGCAATGCGGAGAAATTACTGTTTGTGCATTTACAATATTCATTGATTTTTGCCATTGAAAAACATCATGTTATTCATATACCAGAAATGTTTGAAGCTACTGACTGAATGAAAGGAGCTGACATCTCACTCTCTTTGAATCTTCTTTATCATGCTAAGAGGAGCAGGAGAAAGCAAAAAATTTCAGAATTGCACCTTGCAATGCGGAGAAATTACTGTTTGTGCATTTACAATATTCATTGATTTTTGCCATTGAAAAACATCCAGAAATGATTGAAGCTACTGACTGAATGAAAGGAGCTGGCATCTCACTCTTTTTGAATCTTCTTTATCATGCTAAGAGGAGCAGGAAAAAGCAAAAAATTTCAGAATTGCACCTTGCAATGCGGAGAAATTACTGTTTGTGCATTTACAATATTCATTGATTTTTGCCATTGAAAAACATCATGTTATTCATATACCAGAAATGTTTGAAGCTACTGACTGAATGAAAGGAGCTGGCATCTCACTCTCTTTGAATCTTCTTTATCATGCTAAGAGGAGCAGGAAAAAGCAAAAAATTTCAGAATTGCACCTTGCAATGCGGAGAAATTACTGTTTGTGCATTTACAATATTCATTGATTTTTGCCATTGAAAAACATCATGTTATTCATATACCAGAAATGTTTGAAGCTACTGACTGAATGAAAGGAGCTGGCATCTCACTCTCTTTGAATCTTCTTTATCATGCTAAGAGGAGCAGGAAAAAGCAAAAAATTTCAGAATTGCACCTTGCAATGTGGAGAAATTACTGTTTGTGCATTTACAATATTCATTGATTTTTACCATTGAAAAACGTCCAGAAATGATTGAAGCTACTGACTGAATGAAAGTAACTGGCATCTCACTCTCTTTGAATCTTCTTTATCATGCTAAGAGGAGCAGGAAAAAGCAAAAAATTTCAGACTTGCACCTTGCAATGCGGAGAAATTACTGTTTGTGCATTTACAATATTCATTGATTTTTGCCATTGAAAAACATCATGTTATTCATATACCAGAAATGTTTGAAGCTACTGACTGAGTGAAAGGAGCTGGCATCTCACTCTCTTTGAATCTTCTTTATCATGCTAAGAGGAGCAGGAAAAAGCAAAAAATTTCAGAATTGCACCTTGCAATGCGGAGAAATTACTGTTTGTGCATTTACAATATTCATTGATTTTTGCCATTGAAAAACGTCCAGAAATGATTGAAGCTACTGACTGAATGAAAGGAGCTGGCATCTCACTCTCTTTGAATCTTCTTTATCATGCTAAGAGGAGCAGGAAAAAGCAAAAAATTTCAGAATTGCACCTTGCAATGCGGAGAAATTACAGTTTGTGCATTTACAATATTCATTGATTTTTGCCATTGAAAAACATCCAGAAATGATTGAAGCTACTGACTGAATGAAAGGAGCTGGCATCTCACTCTCTTTGAATCTGCTTTATCATGCTAAGAGGAGCAGGAAAAAGCAAAAAATTTCAGAATTGCACCTTGCAATGCGGAGAAATTACTGTTTGTGCATTTACAATATTCATTGATTTTTGCCATTGAAAAACATCATGTTATTCATATACCAGAAATGTTTGAAGCTACTGACTGAATGAAAGGAGCTGGCATCTCACTCTCTTTGAATCTTCTTTATCATGCTAAGAGGAGCAGGAAAAAGCAAAAAATTTCAGAATTGCACCTTGCAATGTGGAGAAATTACTGTTTGTGCATTTACAATATTCATTGATTTTTACCATTGAAAAACGTCCAGAAATGATTGAAGCTACTGACTGAATGAAAGTAGCTGGCATCTCACTCTCTTTGAATCTTCTTTATCATGCTAAGAGGAGCAGGAAAAAGCAAAAAATTTCAGACTTGCACCTTGCAATGCGGAGAAATTACTGTTTGTGCATTTACAATATTCATTGATTTTTGCCATTGAAAAACATCATGTTATTCATATACCAGAAATGTTTGAAGCTACTGACTGAATGAAAGGAGCTGGCATCTCACTCTCTTTGAATCTTCTTTATCATGCTAAGAGGAGCAGGAAAAAGCAAAAAATTTCAGAATTGCACCTTGCAATGCGGAGAAATTACTGTTTGTGCATTTACAATATTCATTGATTTTTGCCATTGAAAAACATCATGTTATTCATATACCAGAAATGTTTGAAGCTACTGACTGAATGAAAGGAGCTGGCATCTCACTCTCTTTGAATCTTCTTTATCATGCTAAGAGGAGCAGGAAAAAGCAAAAAATTTCAGAATTGCACCTTGCAATGCGGAGAAATTACTGTTTGTGCTTTTACAATATTCATTGATTTTTGCCATTGAAAAACGTCCAGAAATGATTGAAGCTACTGACTGAATGAAAGGAGCTGGCATCTCACTCTCTTTGAATCTTCTTTATCATGCTAAGAGGAGCAGGAAAAATCAAAAAATTTCAGAATTGCACCTTGCAATGCGGAGAAATTACTGTTTGTGCATTTACAATATTCATTGATTTTTGCCATTGAAAAACATGTTATTCATATACCAGAAATGTTTGAAGCTACTGACTGAATGAAAGGAGCTGGCACCTCACTCTCTTTGAATCTTCTTTATCATGCTAAGAGGAGTGGGAAAAAGCAAAAAATTTCAGAATTGCACCTTGCAATGCGGAGAAATTACTGTTTGTGCATTTACAATATTCATTGATTTTTGCCATTGAAAAACGTCCAGAAATGATTGAAGCTACTGACTGAATGAAAGGAGCTGGCATCTCACTCTCTTTGAATCTTCTTTATCATGCTAAGAGGAGCAGGAAAAAGCAAAAAATTTCAGAATTGCACCTTGCAATGCGGAGAAATTACTGTTTGTGCATTTACAATATTCATTGATTTTTGCCATTGAAAAACGTCCAGAAATGATTGAAGCTACTGACTGAATGAAAGGAGCTGGCATCTCACTCTCTTTGAATCTTCTTTATCATGCTAAGAGGAGCAGGAAAAAGCAAAAAATTTCAGAATTGCACCTTGCAATGCGGAGAAATTACAGTTTGTGCATTTACAATATTCATTGATTTTTGCCATTGAAAAATATCCAGAAATGATTGAAGCTACTGACTGAATGAAAGGAGCTGGCATCTCACTCTCTTTGAATCTTCTTTATCATGCTAAGAGGAGCAGGAAAAAGCAAAAAATTTCAGAATTGCACCTTGCAATGCGGAGAAATTACTGTTTGTGCATTTACAATATTCATTGATTTTTGCCATTGAAAAACATCATGTTATTCATATACCAGAAATGTTTGAAGCTACTGACTGAATGAAAGGAGCTGGCATCTCACTCTCTTTGAATCTTCGTTATCATGCTAAGAGGAGCAGGAAAAAGCAAAAAATTTCAGAATTGCACCTTGCAATGTGGAGAAATTACTGTTTGTGCATTTACAATATTCATTGATTTTTACCATTGAAAAACGTCCAGAAATGATTGAAGCTACTGACTGAATGAAAGTAGCTGGCATCTCACTCTCTTTGAATCTTCTTTATCATGCTAAGAGGAGCAGGAAAAAGCAAAAAATTTCAGACTTGCACCTTGCAATGCGGAGAAATTACTGTTTGTGCATTTACAATATTCATTGATTTTTGCCATTGAAAAACGTCCAGAAATGATTGAAGGTACTGACTGAATGAAAGGAGCTGGCATCTCACTCTCTTTGAATCTTCTTTATCATGCTAAGAGGAGCAGGAAAAAGCAAAAAATTTCAGAATTGCACCTTGCAATGCGGAGAAATTACTGTTTGTGCATTTACAATATTCATTGATTTTTGCCACTGAAAAACGTCCAGAAATGATTGAAGCTACTGACTGAATGAAAGGAGCTGGCATCTCACTCTCTTTGAATCTTCTTTATCATGCTAAGAGGAGCAGGAAAAAGCAAAAAATTTCAGAATTGCACCTTGCAATGCGGAGAAATTACAGTTTGTGCATTTACAATATTCATTGATTTTTGCCATTGAAAAACATCCAGAAATGATTGAAGCTACTGACTGAATGAAAGGAGCTGGCATCTCACTCTCTTTGAATCTTCTTTATCATGCTAAGAGGAGCAGGAAAAAGCAAAAAATTTCAGAATTGCACCTTGCAATGCGGAGAAATTACTGTTTGTGCATTTACAATATTCATTGATTTTTGCCATTGAAAAACATCATGTTATTCAAATACCAGAAATGTTTGAAGCTACTGACTGAATGAAAGGAGCTGGCATCTCACTCTCTTTGAATCTTCTTTATCATGCTAAGAGGAGCAGGAAAAAGCAAAAAATTTCAGAATTGCACCTTGCAATGTGGAGAAATTACTGTTTGTGCATTTACAATATTCATTGATTTTTACCATTGAAAAACGTCCAGAAATGATTGAAGCTACTGACTGAATGAAAGTAGCTGGCATCTCACTCTCTTTGAATCTTCTTTATCATGCTAAGAGGAGCAGGAAAAAGCAAAAAATTTCAGACTTGCACCTTGCAATGCGGAGAAATTACTGTTTGTGCATTTACAATATTCATTGATTTTTGCCATTGAAAAACATCATGTTATTCATATACCAGAAATGTTTGAAGCTACTGACTGAATGAAAGGAGCTGGCATATCACTCTCTTTGAATCTTCTTTATCATGCTAAGAGGAGCAGGAAAAAGCAAAAAATTTCAGAATTGCACCTTGCAATGCGGAGAAATTACTGTTTGTGCATTTACAATATTCATTGATTTTTGCCATTGAAAAACATCATGTTATTCATATACCAGAAATGTTTGAAGCTACTGACTGAATGAAAGGAGCTGGCATCTCACTCTCTTTGAATCTTCTTTATCATGCTAAGAGGAGCAGGAAAAAGCAAAAAATTTCAGAATTGCACCTTGCAATGCGGAGAAATTACTGTTTGTGCATTTACAATATTCATTGATTTTTGCCATTGAAAAACGTCCAGAAATGATTGAAGCTACTGACTGAATGAAAGGAGCTGGCATCTCACTCTCTTTGAATCTTCTTTATCATGCTAAGAGGAGCAGGAAAAATCAAAAAATTTCAGAATTGCACCTTGCAATGCGGAGAAATTACTGTTTGTGCATTTACAATATTCATTGATTTTTGCCATTGAAAAACATGTTATTCATATACCAGAAATGTTTGAAGCTACTGACTGAATGAAAGGAGCTGGCACCTCACTCTCTTTCATTCTTCTTTATCATGCTAAGAGGAGCGGGAAAAAGCAAAAAATTTCAGAATTGCACCTTGCAATGCGGAGAAATTACTGTTTGTGCATTTACAATATTCATTGATTTTTGCCATTGAAAAACGTCCAGAAATGATTGAAGGTACTGACTAAATGAAAGGAGCTGTCATCTCACTCTCTTTGAATCTTCTTTATCATGCTAAGAGGAGCAGGAAAAAGCAAAAAATTTCAGACTTGCACCTTGCAATGCGGAGAAATTACTGTTTGTGCATTTACAATATTCATTGATTTTTGCCATTGAAAAACATCATGTTATTCATATACCAGAAATGTTTGAAGCTACTGACTGAATGAAAGGAGCTGGCATATCACTCTCTTTGAATCTTCTTTATCATGCTAAGAGGAGCAGGAAAAAGCAAAAAATTTCAGAATTGCACCTTGCAATGCGGAGAAATTACTGTTTGTGCATTTACAATATTCATTGATTTTTGCCATTGAAAAACATCATGTTATTCATATACCAGAAATGTTTGAAGCTACTGACTGAATGAAAGGAGCTGGCATCTCACTCTCTTTGAATCTTCTTTATCATGCTAAGAGGAGCAGGAAAAAGCAAAAAATTTCAGAATTGCACCTTGCAATGCGGAGAAATTACTGTTTGTGCATTTACAATATTCATTGATTTTTGCCATTGAAAAACGTCCAGAAATGATTGAAGCTACTGACTGAATGAAAGGAGCTGGCATCTCACTCTCTTTGAATCTTCTTTATCATGCTAAGAGGAGCAGGAAAAATCAAAAAATTTCAGAATTGCACCTTGCAATGCGGAGAAATTACTGTTTGTGCATTTACAATATTCATTGATTTTTGCCATTGAAAAACATGTTATTCATATACCAGAAATGTTTGAAGCTACTGACTGAATGAAAGGAGCTGGCACCTCACTCTCTTTCATTCTTCTTTATCATGCTAAGAGGAGCGGGAAAAAGCAAAAAATTTCAGAATTGCACCTTGCAATGCGGAGAAATTACTGTTTGTGCATTTACAATATTCATTGATTTTTGCCATTGAAAAACGTCCAGAAATGATTGAAGGTACTGACTAAATGAAAGGAGCTGTCATCTCACTCTCTTTGAATCTTCTTTATCATGCTAAGAGGAGCAGGAAAAAGCAAAAAATTTCAGAATTGCACCTTGCAATGCGGAGAAATTACTGTTTGTGCATTTACAATATTCATTGATTTTTGCCATTGAAAAACGTCCAGAAATGATTGAAGCTACTGACTGAATGAAAGGAGCTGGCATCTCACTCTCTTTGAATCTTCTTTATCATGCTAAGAGGAGCAGGAAAAAGCAAAAAATTTCAGAATTGCACCTTGCAATACGGAGAAATTACAGTTTGTGCATTTACAATATTCATTGATTTTTGCCATTGAAAAACATCCAGAAATGATTGAAGCTACTGACTGAATGAAAGGAGCTGGCATCTCACTCTCTTTGAATCTTCTTTATCATGCTAAGAGGAGCAGGAAAAAGCAAAAAATTTCAGACTTGCACCTTGCAATGCGGAGAAATTACAGTTTGTGCATTTACAATATTCATTGATTTTTGCCATTGAAAAACATCATGTTATTCATATACCAGAAATGTTTGAAGCTACTGACTGAATGAAAGGAGCTGGCATCTCACTCTCTTTGAATCTTCTTTATCATGCTAAGAGGAGCAGGAAAAAGCAAAAAATTTCAGAATTGCACCTTGCAATGCGGAGAAATTACTGTTTGTGCATTTACAATATTCATTGATTTTTGCCATTGAAAAACGTCCAGAAATGATTGAAGCTACTGACTGAATGAAAGGAGCTGGCATCTCACTCTCTTTGAATCTTCTTTATCATGCTAAGAGGAGCAGGAAAAAGCAAAAAATTTCAGAATTGCACCTTGCAATGCGGAGAAATTACTGTTTGTGCATTTACAATATTCATTGATTTTTGCCATTGAAAAACATCATGTTATTCATATACCAGAAATGTTTGAAGCTACTGACTGAATGAAAGGAGCTGACATCTCACTCTCTTTGAATCTTCTTTATCATGCTAAGAGGAGCAGGAAAAAGCAAAAAATTTCAGAATTGCACCTTGCAATGCGGAGAAATTACTGTTTGTGCATTTACAATATTCATTTATTTTTGCCATTGAAAAACGTCCAGAAATGATTGAAGCTACTGACTGAATGAAAGGAGCTGGCATCTCACTCTCTTTGAATCTTCTTTATCATGCTAAGAGGAGCAGGAAAAAGCAAAAAATTTCAGAATTGCACCTTGCAATGCGGAGAAATTACTGTTTGTGCATTTACAATATTCATTGATTTTTGCCATTGAAAAACATCATGTTATTCATATACCAGAAATGTTTGAAGCTACTGACTGAATGAAAGGAGCTGGCATCTCACTCTCTTTGAATCTTCTTTATCATGCTAGGATTAACAGGAAAAAGCTAAAAATTTCATAATTGCACCGTGCAATGTGGAGATATTACTGTTTGTGCATTTACAATATTCATTGATTTTTGCCATTGAAAAACATGTTTTTCATATACCAGAAATGTTTGAAGCTACTGACTGAATGAAAGGAGCTGGCATCTCACTCTCTTTGAATCTTCTTTATCATGCTAGGATTAGCAGGAAAAAGCAAAAAATTTCAGAATTGCACCTTGCAATGTGGAGATATTACTGTTTGTGCATTTACAATATTCATTGATTTTTGCCATTGAAAAACATGTTTTTCATATACCAGAAATGTTTGAAGCTACTGACTGAATGAAAGGAGCTGGCATCTCACTCTCTTTGAATCTTCTTTATCATGCTAGGATTAACAGGAAAAAGCTAAAAATTTCAGAATTGCACCGTGCAATGTGGAGATATTACTGTTTGTGCATTTACAATATTCATTGATTTTTGCCATTGAAAAACATGTTTTTCATATACCAGAAATGTTTGAAGCTACTGACTGAATGAAAGGAGCTGGCATCTCACTCTCTTTGAATCTTCTTTATCATGCTAGGATTAGCAGGAAAAAGCAAAAAATTTCAGAATTGCACCTTGCAATGTGGAGATATTACTGTTTGTGCATTTACAATATTCATTGATTTTTGCCATTGAAAAACATGTTTTTCATATACCAGAAATGTTTGAAGCTACTGACTGAATGAAAGGAGCTGGCATCTCACTCTCTTTGAATCTTCTTTATCATGCTAGGATTAACAGGAAAAAGCAAAAAATTTCAGAATTGCACCTTGCAATGTGGAGATATTACTGTTTGTGCATTTACAATATTCATTGATTTTTGCCATTGAAAAACATGTTTTTCATATACCAGAAATGTTTGAGGCTACTGACTGAATGAAAGGAGCTGGCATCTCACTCTCTTTGAATCTTCTTTATCATGCTAGGATTAACAGGAAAAAGCTAAAAATTTCAGAATTGCACCGTGCAATGTTGAGATATTACTGTTTGTGCATTTACAATATTCATTGATTTTTGCCATTGAAAAACATGTTTTTCATATACCAGAAATGTTTGAAGCTACTGACTGAATGAAAGGAGCTGGCATCTCACTCTCTTTGAATCTTCTTTATCATGCTAGGATTAGCAGGAAAAAGCAAAAAATTTCAGAATTGCACCTTGCAATGTGGAGATATTACTGTTTGTGCATTTACAATATTCATTGATTTTTGCCATTGAAAAACATGTTTTTCATATACCAGAAATGTTTGAAGCTACTGACTGAATGAAAGGAGCTGGCATCTCACTCTCTTTGAATCTTCTTTATCATGCTAGGATTAACAGGAAAAAGCTAAAAATTTCATAATTGCACCGTGCAATGTGGAGATATTACTGTTTGTGCATTTACAATATTCATTGATTTTTGCCATTGAAAAACATGTTTTTCATATACCAGAAATGTTTGAAGCTACTGACTGAATGAAAGGAGCTGGCATCTCACTCTCTTTGAATCTTCTTTATCATGCTAGGATTAGCAGGAAAAAGCAAAAAATTTCAGAATTGCACCTTGCAATGTGGAGATATTACTGTTTGTGCATTTACAATATTCATTGATTTTTGCCATTGAAAAACATGTTTTTCATATACCAGAAATGTTTGAAGCTACTGACTGAATGAAAGGAGCTGGCATCTCACTCTCTTTGAATCTTCTTTATCATGCTAGGATTAACAGGAAAAAGCTAAAAATTTCAGAATTGCACCGTGCAATGTGGAGATATTACTGTTTGTGCATTTACAATATTCATTGATTTTTGCCATTGAAAAACATGTTTTTCATATACCAGAAATGTTTGAAGCTACTGACTGAATGAAAGGAGCTGGCATCTCACTCTCTTTGAATCTTCTTTATCATGCTAAGAGGAGCAGGAAAAAGCAAAAAATTTCAGAATTGCACCTTGCAATGCGGAGAAATTACTGTTTGTGCATTTACAATATTCATTGATTTTTGCCATTGAAAAACATCCAGAAATGATTGAAGCTACTGACTGAATGAAAGGAGCTGGCATCTCACTCTCTTTGAATCTTCTTTATCATGCTAAGAGGAGCAGGAAAAAGCAAAAAATTTCAGAATTGCACCTTGCAATGCGGAGAAATTACTGTTTGTGCATTTACAATATTCATTGATTTTTGCCATTGAAAAACGTCCAGAAATGATTGAAGCTACTGACTGAATGAAAGGAGCTGGCATCTCAGTCTCTTTGAATCTTCTTTATCATGCTAAGAGGAGCAGGAAAAAGCAAAAAATTTCAGAATTGCACCTTGCAATGCGGAGAAATTACTGTTTGTGCATCTACAATATTCATTGATTTTTGCCGTTGAAAAACGTCCAGAAATGATTGAAGCTACTGACTGAATGAAAGGAGCTGGCATCTCACTCTCTTTGAGTCTTCTTTACCATGCTAAGAGGAGCAGGAAAAAGCAAAAAATTTCAGAATTGCACCTTGCAATGCGGAGAAATTACTGTTTGTGCATTTACAATGTTCATTGATTTTTGCCATTGAAAAACGTCCAGAAATGATTGAAGCTACTGACTGAATGAAAGGAGCTGGCATCTCACTCTCTTTGAATCTTCTTTATCATGCTAAGAGGAGCAGGAAAAAGCAAAAAATTTCAGAATTGCACCTTGCAATGCGGAGAAATTACTGTTTGTGCATTTACAATATTCATTGATTTTTGCCATTGAAAAACATCATGTTATTCATATACCAGAAATGATTGAAGCTACTGACTGAATGAAAGGAGCTGGCATATCACTCTCTTTGAATCTTCTTTATCATGCTAAGAGGAGCAGGAAAAAGCAAAAAATTTCAGAATTGCACCTTGCAATGCGGAGAAATTACTGTTTGTGCATTTACAATATTCATTGATTTTTGCCATTGAAAAACGTCCAGAAATGATTGAAGCTACTGACTGAATGAAAGGAGCTGGCATCTCACTCTCTGAATCTTCTTTATCATGCTAAGAGGAGCAGGAAAAAGCAAAACATTTCAGAATTGCACCTTGCAATGCGGAGAAATTACTGTTTGTGCATTTACAATATTCATTGATTTTTGCCATTGAAAAACGTCCAGAAATGATTGAAGCTACTGACTGAATGAAAGGAGCTCTCATCTCACTCTCTTTGAATCTTCTTTATCATGCTAAGAGGAGCAGGAAAAAGCAAAAAATTTCAGAATTGCACCTTGCAATGCGGAGAAATTACTGTTTGTGCATTTACAATATTCATTGATTTTTGCCATTGAAAAACATCATGTTATTCATATACCAGAAATGTTTGAAGCTACTGACTGAATGAAAGGAGCTGGCATCTCACTCTCTTTGAATCTTCTTTATCATGCTAAGAGGAGCAGGAAAAAGCAAAAAATTTCAGAATTGCACCTTCAATGCGGAGAAATTACTGTTTGTGCATTTACAATATTCATTGATTTTTGCCATTGAAAAACGTCCAGAAATGATTGAAGCTACTGACTGAATGAAAGGAGCTGGCATCTCACTCTCTTTGAATCTTCTTTATCATGCTAAGAGGAGCAGGAAAAAGCAAAAAATTTCAGAATTGCACCTTGCAATGCGGAGATATTACTGTTTGTGCATTTACAATATTCATTAATTTTTGCCATTGAAAAACATCATGTTATTCATATACCAGAAATGATTGAAGCTACTGACTGAATGAAAGGAGCTGGCATCTCACTCTCTTTGAATCTTCTTTATCATGCTAAGAGGAGCAGGAAAAAGCAAAAAATTTCAGAATTGCACCTTGCAATGCGGAGAAATTACTGTTTGTGCATTTACAATATTCATTGATTTTTGCCATTGAAAAACATCATGTTATTCATATACCAGAAATGTTTGAAGCTACTGACTGAATGAAAGGAGCTGGCATCTCACTCTCTTTGAATCTTCTTTATCATACTAAGAGGAGCAGGAAAAAGCAAAAAATTTCAGAATTGCACCTTGCAATGCGGAGAAATTACTGTTTGTGCATTTACAATATTCATTGATTTTTGCCATTGAAAAACGTCCAGAAATGATTGAAGCTACTGACTGAATGAAAGGAGCTGGCATCTCACTCTCTTTGAATCTTCTTTATCATGCTAAGAGGAGCAGGAAAAAGCAAAAAATTTCAGAATTGCACCTTGCAATGCGGAGAAATTACTGTTTGTGCATTTACAATATTCATTGATTTTTGCCATTGAAAAACATCATGTTATTCATATACCAGAAATGATTGAAGCTACTGACTGAATGAAAGGAGCTGGCATATCACTCTCTTTGAATCTTCTTTATCATGCTAAGAGGAGCAGGAAAAAGCAAAAAATTTCAGAATTGCACCTTGCAATGCGGAGAAATTACTGTTTGTGCATTTACAATATTCATTGATTTTTGCCATTGAAAAACGTCCAGAAATGATTGAAGCTACTGACTGAATGAAAGGAGCTGGCATCTCACTCTCTGAATCTTCTTTATCATGCTAAGAGGAGCAGGAAAAAGCAAAACATTTCAGAATTGCACCTTGCAATGCGGAGAAATTACTGTTTGTGCATTTACAATATTCATTGATTTTTGCCATTGAAAAACGTCCAGAAATGATTGAAGCTACTGACTGAATGAAAGGAGCTCTCATCTCACTCTCTGAATCTTCTTTATCATGCTAAGAGGAGCAGGAAAAAGCAAAAAATTTCAGAATTGCACCTTGCAATGCGGAGAAATTACTGTTTGTGCATTTACAATATTCATTGATTTTTGCCATTGAAAAACATCATGTTATTCATATACCAGAAATGTTTGAAGCTACTGACTGAATGAAAGGAGCTGGCATCTCACTCTCTTTGAATCTTCTTTATCATGCTAAGAGGAGCAGGAAAAAGCAAAAAATTTCAGAATTGCACCTTCAATGCGGAGAAATTACTGTTTGTGCATTTACAATATTCATTGATTTTTGCCATTGAAAAACGTCCAGAAATGATTGAAGCTACTGACTGAATGAAAGGAGCTGGCATCTCACTCTCTTTGAATCTTCTTTATCATGCTAAGAGGAGCAGGAAAAAGCAAAAAATTTCAGAATTGCACCTTGCAATGCGGAGATATTACTGTTTGTGCATTTACAATATTCATTAATTTTTGCCATTGAAAAACATCATGTTATTCATATACCAGAAATGATTGAAGCTACTGACTGAATGAAAGGAGCTGGCATCTCACTCTCTTTGAATCTTCTTTATCATGCTAAGAGGAGCAGGAAAAAGCAAAAAATTTCAGAATTGCACCTTGCAATGCGGAGAAATTACTGTTTGTGCATTTACAATATTCATTGATTTTTGCCATTGAAAAACATCATGTTATTCATATACCAGAAATGTTTGAAGCTACTGACTGAATGAAAGGAGCTGGCATCTCACTCTCTTTGAATCTTCTTTATCATACTAAGAGGAGCAGGAAAAAGCAAAAAATTTCAGAATTGCACCTTGCAATGCGGAGAAATTACTGTTTGTGCATTTACAATATTCATTGATTTTTGCCATTGAAAAACGTCCAGAAATGATTGAAGCTACTGACTGAATGAAAGGAGCTGGCATCTCACTCTCTTTGAATCTTCTTTATCATGCTAAGAGGAGCAGGAAAAAGCAAAAAATTTCAGAATTGCACCTTGCAATGCGGAGAAATTACTGTTTGTGCATTTACAATATTCATTGATTTTTGCCATTGAAAAACGTCCAGAAATGATTGAAGCTACTGACTGAATGAAAGGAGCTGGCATCTCACTCTCTTTGAATCTTCTTTATCATGCTAAGAGGAGCAGGAAAAAGCAAAAATTTCAGAATTGCACCTTGCAATGCGGAGAAATTACTGTTTGTGCATTTACAATATTCATTGATTTTTGCCATTGAAAAACATCATGTTATTCATATACCAGAAATGTTTGAAGCTACTGACTGAATGAAAGGAGCTGGCATCTCACTCTCTTTGAATCTTCTTTATCATGCTAGGATTAGCAGGAAAAAGCAAAAAATT
This sequence comes from Phyllobates terribilis, assembly GCF_046119375.1. Classification (NCBI taxonomy): domain Eukaryota; kingdom Metazoa; phylum Chordata; class Amphibia; order Anura; family Dendrobatidae; genus Phyllobates; species Phyllobates terribilis. The sequence goes on along the minus strand of NW_027369780.1, from coordinate 7,878 downwards.
TCAGAATTGCACCTTGCAATGTGGAGATATTACTGTTTGTGCATTTACAATATTCATTGATTTTTGCCATTGAAAAACATGTTTTTCATATACCAGAAATGTTTGAAGCTACTGACTGAATGAAAGGAGCTGGCATCTCACTCTCTTTGAATCTTCTTTATCATGCTAGGATTAACAGGAAAAAGCTAAAAATTTCAGAATTGCACCGTGCAATGTGGAGATATTACTGTTTGTGCATTTACAATATTCATTGATTTTTGCCATTGAAAAACGTCCAGAAATGATTGAAGCTACTGACTGAATGAAAGGAGCTGGCATCTCAGTCTCTTTGAATCTTCTTTATCATGCTAAGAGGAGCAGGAAAAAGCAAAAAATTTCAGAATTGCACCTTGCAATGCGGAGAAATTACTGTTTGTGCATCTACAATATTCATTGATTTTTGCCGTTGAAAAACGTCCAGAAATGATTGAAGCTACTGACTGAATGAAAGGAGCTGGCATCTCACTCTCTTTGAGTCTTCTTTACCATGCTAAGAGGAGCAGGAAAAAGCAAAAAATTTCAGAATTGCACCTTGCAATGCGGAGAAATTACTGTTTGTGCATTTACAATATTCATTGATTTTTGCCATTGAAAAACGTCCAGAAATGATTGAAGCTACTGACTGAATGAAAGGAGCTGGCATCTCACTCTCTTTGAATCTTCTTTATCATGCTAAGAGGAGCAGGAAAAAGCAAAAAATTTCAGAATTGCACCTTGCAATGTGGAGATATTACTGTTTGTGCATTTACAATATTCATTGATTTTTGCCATTGAAAAACATGTTTTTCATATACCAGAAATGTTTGAAGCTACTGACTGAATGAAAGGAGCTGGCATCTCACTCTCTTTGAATCTTCTTTATCATGCTAGGATTAACAGGAAAAAGCAAAAAATTTCAGAATTGCACCTTGCAATGTGGAGATATTACTGTTTGTGCATTTACAATATTCATTGATTTTTGCCATTGAAAAACGTTTTTCATATACCAGAAATGTTTGAAGCTACTGACTGAATGAAAGGAGCTGGCATCTCACTCTCTTTGAATCTTCTTTATCATGCTAGGATTAACAGGAAAAAGCTAAAAATTTCAGAATTGCACCGTGCAATGTTGAGATATTACTGTTTGTGCATTTACAATATTCATTGATTTTTGCCATTGAAAAACATGTTTTTCATATACCAGAAATGTTTGAAGCTACTGACTGAATGAAAGGAGCTGGCATCTCACTCTCTTTGAATCTTCTTTATCATGCTAGGATTAGCAGGAAAAAGCAAAAAATTTCAGAATTGCACCTTGCAATGTGGAGTTATTACTGTTTGTGCATTTACAATATTCATTGATTTTTGCCATTGAAAAACATGTTTTTCATATACCAGAAATGTTTGAAGCTACTGACTGAATGAAAGGAGCTGGCATCTCACTCTCTTTGAATCTTCTTTATCATGCTAGGATTAACAGGAAAAAGCTAAAAATTTCATAATTGCACCGTGCAATGTGGAGATATTACTGTTTGTGCATTTACAATATTCATTGATTTTTGCCATTGAAAAACATGTTTTTCATATACCAGAAATGTTTGAAGCTACTGACTGAATGAAAGGAGCTGGCATCTCACTCTCTTTGAATCTTCTTTATCATGCTAGGATTAGCAGGAAAAAGCAAAAAATTTCAGAATTGCACCTTGCAATGTGGAGATATTACTGTTTGTGCATTTACAATATTCATTGATTTTTGCCATTGAAAAACATGTTTTTCATATACCAGAAATGTTTGAAGCTACTGACTGAATGAAAGGAGCTGGCATCTCACTCTCTTTGAATCTTCTTTATCATGCTAGGATTAACAGGAAAAAGCTAAAAATTTCAGAATTGCACCGTGCAATGTGGAGATATTACTGTTTGTGCATTTACAATATTCATTGATTTTTGCCATTGAAAAACATGTTTTTCATATACCAGAAATGTTTGAAGCTACTGACTGAATGAAAGGAGCTGGCATCTCACTCTCTTTGAATCTTCTTTATCATGCTAGGATTAGCAGGAAAAAGCAAAAAATTTCAGAATTGCACCTTGCAATGTGGAGATATTACTGTTTGTGCATTTACAATATTCATTGATTTTTGCCATTGAAAAACATGTTTTTCATATACCAGAAATGTTTGAAGCTACTGACTGAATGAAAGGAGCTGGCATCTCACTCTCTTTGAATCTTCTTTATCATGCTAGGATTAACAGGAAAAAGCAAAAAATTTCAGAATTGCACCTTGCAATGTGGAGATATTACTGTTTGTGCATTTACAATATTCATTGATTTTTGCCATTGAAAAACATGTTTTTCATATACCAGAAATGTTTGAGGCTACTGACTGAATGAAAGGAGCTGGCATCTCACTCTCTTTGAATCTTCTTTATCATGCTAGGATTAACAGGAAAAAGCTAAAAATTTCAGAATTGCACCGTGCAATGTTGAGATATTACTGTTTGTGCATTTACAATATTCATTGATTTTTGCCATTGAAAAACATGTTTTTCATATACCAGAAATGTTTGAAGCTACTGACTGAATGAAAGGAGCTGGCATCTCACTCTCTTTGAATCTTCTTTATCATGCTAGGATTAGCAGGAAAAAGCAAAAAATTTCAGAATTGCACCTTGCAATGTGGAGATATTACTGTTTGTGCATTTACAATATTCATTGATTTTTGCCATTGAAAAACATGTTTTTCATATACCAGAAATGTTTGAAGCTACTGACTGAATGAAAGGAGCTGGCATCTCACTCTCTTTGAATCTTCTTTATCATGCTAGGATTAACAGGAAAAAGCTAAAAATTTCATAATTGCACCGTGCAATGTGGAGATATTACTGTTTGTGCATTTACAATATTCATTGATTTTTGCCATTGAAAAACATGTTTTTCATATACCAGAAATGTTTGAAGCTACTGACTGAATGAAAGGAGCTGGCATCTCACTCTCTTTGAATCTTCTTTATCATGCTAGGATTAGCAGGAAAAAGCAAAAAATTTCAGAATTGCACCTTGCAATGTGGAGATATTACTGTTTGTGCATTTACAATATTCATTGATTTTTGCCATTGAAAAACATGTTTTTCATATACCAGAAATGTTTGAAGCTACTGACTGAATGAAAGGAGCTGGCATCTCACTCTCTTTGAATCTTCTTTATCATGCTAGGATTAACAGGAAAAAGCTAAAAATTTCAGAATTGCACCGTGCAATGTGGAGATATTACTGTTTGTGCATTTACAATATTCATTGATTTTTGCCATTGAAAAACATGTTTTTCATATACCAGAAATGTTTGAAGCTACTGACTGAATGAAAGGAGCTGGCATCTCACTCTCTTTGAATCTTCTTTATCATGCTAAGAGGAGCAGGAAAAAGCAAAAAATTTCAGAATTGCACCTTGCAATGCGGAGAAATTACTGTTTGTGCATTTACAATATTCATTGATTTTTGCCATTGAAAAACATCCAGAAATGATTGAAGCTACTGACTGAATGAAAGGAGCTGGCATCTCACTCTCTTTGAATCTTCTTTATCATGCTAAGAGGAGCAGGAAAAAGCAAAAAATTTCAGAATTGCACCTTGCAATGCGGAGAAATTACTGTTTGTGCATTTACAATATTCATTGATTTTTGCCATTGAAAAACGTCCAGAAATGATTGAAGCTACTGACTGAATGAAAGGAGCTGGCATCTCAGTCTCTTTGAATCTTCTTTATCATGCTAAGAGGAGCAGGAAAAAGCAAAAAATTTCAGAATTGCACCTTGCAATGCGGAGAAATTACTGTTTGTGCATCTACAATATTCATTGATTTTTGCCGTTGAAAAACGTCCAGAAATGATTGAAGCTACTGACTGAATGAAAGGAGCTGGCATCTCACTCTCTTTGAGTCTTCTTTACCATGCTAAGAGGAGCAGGAAAAAGCAAAAAATTTCAGAATTGCACCTTGCAATGCGGAGAAATTACTGTTTGTGCATTTACAATATTCATTGATTTTTGCCATTGAAAAACGTCCAGAAATGATTGAAGCTACTGACTGAATGAAAGGAGCTGGCATCTCACTCTCTTTGAATCTTCTTTATCATGCTAAGAGGAGCAGGAAAAAGCAAAAAATTTCAGAATTGCACCTTGCAATGCGGAGAAATTACTGTTTGTGCATTTACAATATTCATTGATTTTTGCCATTGAAAAACATCATGTTATTCATATACCAGAAATGATTGAAGCTACTGACTGAATGAAAGGAGCTGGCATATCACTCTCTTTGAATCTTCTTTATCATGCTAAGAGGAGCAGGAAAAAGCAAAAAATTTCAGAATTGCACCTTGCAATGCGGAGAAATTACTGTTTGTGCATTTACAATATTCATTGATTTTTGCCATTGAAAAACGTCCAGAAATGATTGAAGCTACTGACTGAATGAAAGGAGCTGGCATCTCACTCTCTGAATCTTCTTTATCATGCTAAGAGGAGCAGGAAAAAGCAAAACATTTCAGAATTGCACCTTGCAATGCGGAGAAATTACTGTTTGTGCATTTACAATATTCATTGATTTTTGCCATTGAAAAACGTCCAGAAATGATTGAAGCTACTGACTGAATGAAAGGAGCTCTCATCTCACTCTCTTTGAATCTTCTTTATCATGCTAAGAGGAGCAGGAAAAAGCAAAAAATTTCAGAATTGCACCTTGCAATGCGGAGAAATTACTGTTTGTGCATTTACAATATTCATTGATTTTTGCCATTGAAAAACATCATGTTATTCATATACCAGAAATGTTTGAAGCTACTGACTGAATGAAAGGAGCTGGCATCTCACTCTCTTTGAATCTTCTTTATCATGCTAAGAGGAGCAGGAAAAAGCAAAAAATTTCAGAATTGCACCTTCAATGCGGAGAAATTACTGTTTGTGCATTTACAATATTCATTGATTTTTGCCATTGAAAAACGTCCAGAAATGATTGAAGCTACTGACTGAATGAAAGGAGCTGGCATCTCACTCTCTTTGAATCTTCTTTATCATGCTAAGAGGAGCAGGAAAAAGCAAAAAATTTCAGAATTGCACCTTGCAATGCGGAGATATTACTGTTTGTGCATTTACAATATTCATTAATTTTTGCCATTGAAAAACATCATGTTATTCATATACCAGAAATGATTGAAGCTACTGACTGAATGAAAGGAGCTGGCATCTCACTCTCTTTGAATCTTCTTTATCATGCTAAGAGGAGCAGGAAAAAGCAAAAAATTTCAGAATTGCACCTTGCAATGCGGAGAAATTACTGTTTGTGCATTTACAATATTCATTGATTTTTGCCATTGAAAAACATCATGTTATTCATATACCAGAAATGTTTGAAGCTACTGACTGAATGAAAGGAGCTGGCATCTCACTCTCTTTGAATCTTCTTTATCATACTAAGAGGAGCAGGAAAAAGCAAAAAATTTCAGAATTGCACCTTGCAATGCGGAGAAATTACTGTTTGTGCATTTACAATATTCATTGATTTTTGCCATTGAAAAACGTCCAGAAATGATTGAAGCTACTGACTGAATGAAAGGAGCTGGCATCTCACTCTCTTTGAATCTTCTTTATCATGCTAAGAGGAGCAGGAAAAAGCAAAAAATTTCAGAATTGCACCTTGCAATGCGGAGAAATTACTGTTTGTGCATTTACAATATTCATTGATTTTTGCCATTGAAAAACATCCAGAAATGATTGAAGCTACTGACTGAATGAAAGGAGCTGGCATCTCACTCTCTTTGAATCTTCTTTATCATGCTAAGAGGAGCAGGAAAAAGCAAAAAATTTCAGAATTGCACCTTGCAATGCGGAGAAATTACTGTTTGTGCATTTACAATATTCATTGATTTTTGCCATTGAAAAACGTCCAGAAATGATTGAAGCTACTGACTGAATGAAAGGAGCTGGCATCTCAGTCTCTTTGAATCTTCTTTATCATGCTAAGAGGAGCAGGAAAAAGCAAAAAATTTCAGAATTGCACCTTGCAATGCGGAGAAATTACTGTTTGTGCATCTACAATATTCATTGATTTTTGCCGTTGAAAAACGTCCAGAAATGATTGAAGCTACTGACTGAATGAAAGGAGCTGGCATCTCACTCTCTTTGAGTCTTCTTTACCATGCTAAGAGGAGCAGGAAAAAGCAAAAAATTTCAGAATTGCACCTTGCAATGCGGAGAAATTACTGTTTGTGCATTTACAATATTCATTGATTTTTGCCATTGAAAAACGTCCAGAAATGATTGAAGCTACTGACTGAATGAAAGGAGCTGGCATCTCACTCTCTTTGAATCTTCTTTATCATGCTAAGAGGAGCAGGAAAAAGCAAAAAATTTCAGAATTGCACCTTGCAATGCGGAGAAATTACTGTTTGTGCATTTACAATATTCATTGATTTTTGCCATTGAAAAACATCATGTTATTCATATACCAGAAATGATTGAAGCTACTGACTGAATGAAAGGAGCTGGCATATCACTCTCTTTGAATCTTCTTTATCATGCTAAGAGGAGCAGGAAAAAGCAAAAAATTTCAGAATTGCACCTTGCAATGCGGAGAAATTACTGTTTGTGCATTTACAATATTCATTGATTTTTGCCATTGAAAAACGTCCAGAAATGATTGAAGCTACTGACTGAATGAAAGGAGCTGGCATCTCACTCTCTGAATCTTCTTTATCATGCTAAGAGGAGCAGGAAAAAGCAAAACATTTCAGAATTGCACCTTGCAATGCGGAGAAATTACTGTTTGTGCATTTACAATATTCATTGATTTTTGCCATTGAAAAACGTCCAGAAATGATTGAAGCTACTGACTGAATGAAAGGAGCTCTCATCTCACTCTCTTTGAATCTTCTTTATCATGCTAAGAGGAGCAGGAAAAAGCAAAAAATTTCAGAATTGCACCTTGCAATGCGGAGAAATTACTGTTTGTGCATTTACAATATTCATTGATTTTTGCCATTGAAAAACATCATGTTATTCATATACCAGAAATGTTTGAAGCTACTGACTGAATGAAAGGAGCTGGCATCTCACTCTCTTTGAATCTTCTTTATCATGCTAAGAGGAGCAGGAAAAAGCAAAAAATTTCAGAATTGCACCTTCAATGCGGAGAAATTACTGTTTGTGCATTTACAATATTCATTGATTTTTGCCATTGAAAAACGTCCAGAAATGATTGAAGCTACTGACTAAATGAAAGGAGCTGGCATCTCACTCTCTTTGAATCTTCTTTATCATGCTAAGAGGAGCAGGAAAAAGCAAAAAATTTCAGAATTGCACCTTGCAATGCGGAGATATTACTGTTTGTGCATTTACAATATTCATTAATTTTTGCCATTGAAAAACATCATGTTATTCATATACCAGAAATGATTGAAGCTACTGACTGAATGAAAGGAGCTGGCATCTCACTCTCTTTGAATCTTCTTTATCATGCTAAGAGGAGCAGGAAAAAGCAAAAAATTTCAGAATTGCACCTTGCAATGCGGAGAAATTACTGTTTGTGCATTTACAATATTCATTGATTTTTGCCATTGAAAAACATCATGTTATTCATATACCAGAAATGTTTGAAGCTACTGACTGAATGAAAGGAGCTGGCATCTCACTCTCTTTGAATCTTCTTTATCATACTAAGAGGAGCAGGAAAAAGCAAAAAATTTCAGAATTGCACCTTGCAATGCGGAGAAATTACTGTTTGTGCATTTACAATATTCATTGATTTTTGCCATTGAAAAACGTCCAGAAATGATTGAAGCTACTGACTGAATGAAAGGAGCTGGCAT
>NW_027369779.1:0-40324 GCF_046119375.1 Phyllobates terribilis | reverse complement strand
CGTGCAATGTGGAGATATTACTGTTTGTGCATTTACAATATTCATTGATTTTTGCCATTGAAAAACATGTTTTTCATATACCAGAAATGTTTGAAGCTACTGACTGAATGAAAGGAGCTGGCATCTCACTCTCTTTGAATCTTCTTTATCATGCTAGGATTAGCAGGAAAAAGCAAAAAATTTCAGAATTGCACCTTGCAATGTGGAGATATTACTGTTTGTGCATTTACAATATTCATTGATTTTTGCCATTGAAAAACATGTTTTTCATATACCAGAAATGTTTGAAGCTACTGACTGAATGAAAGGAGCTGGCATCTCACTCTCTTTGAATCTTCTTTATCATGCTAGGATTAACAGGAAAAAGCTAAAAATTTCAGAATTGCACCGTGCAATGTGGAAATATTACTGTTTGTGCATTTACAATATTCATTGATTTTTGCCATTGAAAAACGTCCAGAAATGTTTGAAGCTACTGACTGAATGAAAGGAGCTGGCATCTCACTCTCTTTGAATCTTCTTTATCATGCTAGGATTAGCAGGAAAAAGCAAAAAATTTCAGAATTGCACCTTGCAATGTGGAGATATTACTGTTTGTGCATTTACAATATTCATTGATTTTTGCCATTGAAAAACATGTTTTTCATATACCAGAAATGTTTGAAGCTACTGACTGAATGAAAGGAGCTGGCATCTCACTCTCTTTGAATCTTCTTTATCATGCTAGGATTAGCAGGAAAAAGCAAAAAATTTCAGAATTGCACCGTGCAATGTGGAGATATTACTGTTTGTGCATTTACAATATTCATTGATTTTTGCCATTGAAAAACGTCCAGAAATGTTTGAAGCTACTGACTGAATGAAAGGAGCTGGCATCTCACTCTCTTTGAATCTGCTTTATCATGCTAGGATTAGCAGGAAAAAGCAAAAAATTTCAGAATTGCACCGTGCAATGTGGAGATATTACTGTTTGTGCATTTACAATATTCATTGATTTTTGCCATTGAAAAACATGTTTTTCATATACCAGAAATGTTTGAAGCTACTGACTGAATGAAAGGAGCTGGCATCTCACTCTCTTTGAATCTTCTTTATCATGCTAGGATTAGCAGGAAAAAGCAAAAAATTTCAGAATTGCACCTTGCAATGTGGAGATATTACTGTTTGTGCATTTACAATATTCATTGATTTTTGCCATTGAAAAACATGTTTTTCATATACCAGAAATGTTTGAAGCTACTGACTGAATGAAAGGAGCTGGCATCTCACTCTCTTTGAATCTTCTTTATCATGCTAGGATTAACAGGAAAAAGCTAAAAATTTCAGAATTGCACCGTGCAATGTGGAGATATTACTGTTTGTGCATTTACAATATTCATTGATTTTTGCCATTGAAAAACATGTTTTCTACCAGAAATGTTTGAAGCTACTGACTGAATGAAAGGAGCTGGCATCTCACTCTCTTTGAATCTTCTTTATCATGCTAGGATTAACAGGAAAAAGCTAAAAATTTCAGAATTGCACCTTGCAATGTGGAGATATTACTGTTTGTGCATTTACAATATTCATTGATTTTTGCCATTGAAAAACATGTTTTTCATATACCAGAAATGTTTGAAGCTACTGACTGAATGAAAGGAGCTGGCATCTCACTCTCTTTGAATCTTCTTTATCATGCTAGGATTAACAGGAAAAAGCTAAAAATTTCAGAATTGCACCTTGCAATGTGGAGATATTACTGTTTGTGCATTTACAATATTCATTGATTTTTGCCATTGAAAAACATGTTTTTCATATACCAGAAATGTTTGAAGCTACTGACTGAATGAAAGGAGCTGGCATCTCACTCTCTTTGAATCTTCTTTATCATGCTAGGATTAGCAGGAAAAAGCTAAAAAATTTCAGAATTGCACCGTGCAATGTGGAGATATTACTGTTTGTGCATTTACAATATTCATTGATTTTTGCCATTGAAAAACGTCCAGAAATGTTTGAAGCTACTGACTGAATGAAAGGAGCTGGCATCTCACTCTCTTTGAATCTTCTTTATCATGCTAGGATTAGCAGGAAAAAGCAAAAAATTTCAGAATTGCACCGTGCAATGTGGAGATATTACTGTTTGTGCATTTACAATATTCATTGATTTTTGCCATTGAAAAACATGTTTTTCATATACCAGAAATGTTTGAAGCTACTGACTGAATGAAAGGAGCTGGCATCTCACTCTCTTTGAATCTTCTTTATCATGCTAGGATTAACAGGAATAAGCTAAAAAATTTCAGAATTGCACCGTGCAATGTGGAGATATTACTGTTTGTGCATTTACAATATTCATTGATTTTTGCCATTGAAAAACATGTTTTTCATATACCAGAAATGTTTGAAGCTACTGACTGAATGAAAGGAGCTGGCATCTCACTCTCTTTGAATCTTCTTTATCATGCTAGGATTAACAGGAAAAAGCTAAAAATTTCAGAATTGCACCGTGCAATGTGGAGATATTACTGTTTGTGCATTTACAATATTCATTGATTTTTGCCATTGAAAAACATGTTTTTCATATACCAGAGATGTTTGAAGCTACTGACTGAATGAAAGGAGCTGGCATCTCACTCTCTTTGAATCTTCTTTATCATGCTAGGATTAGCAGGAAAAAGCTAAAAATTTCAGAATTGCACCTTGCAATGTGGAGATATTACTGTTTGTGCATTTACAATATTCATTGATTTTTGCCATTGAAAAACATGTTTTTCATATACCAGAAATGTTTGAAGCTACTGACTGAATGAAAGGAGCTGGCATCTCACTCTCTTTGAATCTTCTTTATCATGCTAGGGATTAGCAGGAAAAAGCTAAAAATTTCAGAATTGCACCGTGCAATGTGGAGATATTACTGTTTGTGCATTTACAATATTCATTGATTTTTGCCATTGAAAAACGTCCAGAAATGTTTGAAGCTACTGACTGAATGAAAGGAGCTGGCATCTCACTCTCTTTGAATCTTCTTTATCATGCTAGGATTAACAGGGAAAAAGCTAAAAATTTCAGAATTGCACCGTGCAATGTGGAGATATTACTGTTTGTGCATTTACAATATTCATTGATTTTTGCCATTGAAAAACATGTTTTTCATATACCAGAAATGTTTGAAGCTACTGACTGAATGAAAGGAGCTGGCATCTCACTCTCTTTGAATCTTCTTTATCATGCTAGGATTAACAGGAAAAAGCTAAAAATTTCAGAATTGCACCTTGCAATGTGGAGATATTACTGTTTGTGCATTTACAATATTCATTGATTTTTGCCATTGAAAAACATGTTTTTCATATACCAGAAATGTTTGAAGCTACTGACTGAATGAAAGGAGCTGGCATCTCACTCTCTTTGAATCTTCTTTATCATGCTAGGATTAACAGGAAAAAGCTAAAAATTTCAGAATTGCACCTTGCAATGTGGAGATATTACTGTTTGTGCATTTACAATATTCATTGATTTTTGCCATTGAAAAACGTCCAGAAATGTTTGAAGCTACTGACTGAATGAAAGGAGCTGGCATCTCACTCTCTTTGAATCTTCTTTATCATGCTAGGATTAACAGGAAAAAGCTAAAAAATTTCAGAATTGCACCGTGCAATGTGGAGGTATTACTGTTTGTGCATTTACAATATTCATTGATTTTTGCCATTTGAAAAACATGTTTTTCATATACCAGAAATGTTTGAAGCTACTGACTGAATGAAAGGAGCTGGCATCTCACTCTCTTTGAATCTTCTTTATCATGCTAGGATTAACAGGAAAAAGCTAAAAATTTCAGAATTGCACCGTGCAATGTGGAGATATTACTGTTTGTGCATTTACAATATTCATTGATTTTTGCCATTGAAAAACATGTTTTTCATATACCAGAAATGTTTGAAGCTACTGACTGAATGAAAGGAGCTGGCATCTCACTCTCTTTGAATCTTCTTTATCATGCTAGGATTAACAGGAAAAAGCTAAAAATTTCAGAATTGCACCGTGCAATGTGGAGATATTACTGTTTGTGCATTTACAATATTCATTGATTTTTGCCATTGAAAAACATGTTTTTCATATACCAGAAATGTTTGAAGCTACTGACTGAATGAAAGGAGCTGGCATCTCACTCTCTTTGAATCTTCTTTATCATGCTAGGATTAACAGGAAAAAGCTAAAAATTTCAGAATTGCACCGTGCAATGTGGAGATATTACTGTTTGTGCATTTACAATATTCATTGATTTTTGCCATTGAAAAACATGTTTTTCATATACCAGAAATGTTTGAAGCTACTGACTGAATGAAAGGAGCTGGCATCTCACTCTCTTTGAATCTTCTTTATCATGCTAGGATTAACAGGAAAAAGCTAAAAATTTCAGAATTGCACCGTGCAATGTGGAGATATTACTGTTTGTGCATTTACAATATTCATTGATTTTTGCCATTGAAAAACATGTTTTTCATATACCAGAAATGTTTGAAGCTACTGACTGAATGAAAGGAGCTGGCATCTCACTCTCTTTGAATCTTCTTTATCATGCTAGGATTAACAGGAAAAAGCTAAAAATTTCAGAATTGCACCGTGCAATGTGGAGATATTACTGTTTGTGCATTTACAATATTCATTGATTTTTGCCATTGAAAAACATGTTTTTCATATACCAGAAATGTTTGAAGCTACTGACTGAATGAAAGGAGCTGGCATCTCACTCTCTTTGAATCTTCTTTATCATGCTAGGATTAACAGGAAAAAGCTAAAAATTTCAGAATTGCACCTTGCAATGTGGAGATATTACTGTTTGTGCATTTACAATATTCATTGATTTTTGCCATTGAAAAACATGTTTTTCATATACCAGAAATGTTTGAAGCTACTGACTGAATGAAAGGAGCTGGCATCTCACTCTCTTTGAATCTTCTTTATCATGCTAGGATTAACAGGAAAAAGCTAAAAATTTCAGAATTGCACCTTGCAATGTGGAGATATTACTGTTTGTGCATTTACAATATTCATTGATTTTTGCCATTGAAAAACGTCCAGAAATGTTTGAAGCTACTGACTGAATGAAAGGAGCTGGCATCTCACTCTCTTTGAATCTTCTTTATCATGCTAGGATTAACAGGAAAAAGCTAAAAATTTCAGAATTGCACCGTGCAATGTGGAGATATTACTGTTTGTGCATTTACAATATTCATTGATTTTTGCCATTGAAAAACATGTTTTTCATATACCAGAAATGTTTGAAGCTACTGACTGAATGAAAGGAGCTGGCATCTCACTCTCTTTGAATCTTCTTTATCATGCTAGGATTAACAGGAAAAAGCTAAAAATTTCAGAATTGCACCGTGCAATGTGGAGATATTACTGTTTGTGCATTTACAATATTCATTGATTTTTGCCATTGAAAATGTTTTTCATATACCAGAAATGTTTGAAGCTACTGACTGAATGAAAGGAGCTGGCATCTCACTCTCTTTGAATCTTCTTTATCATGCTAGGATTAGCAGGAAAAAGCAAAAAATTTCAGAATTGCACCTTGCAATGTGGAGATATTACTGTTTGTGCATTTACAATATTCATTGATTTTTGCCATTGAAAAACGTCCAGAAATGTTTGAAGCTACTGACTGAATGAAAGGAGCTGGCATCTCACTCTCTTTGAATCTTCTTTATCATGCTAGGATTAACAGGAAAAAGCTAAAAATTTCAGAATTGCACCTTGCAATGTGGAGATATTACTGTTTGTGCATTTACAATATTCATTGATTTTTGCCATTGAAAAACATGTTTTTCATATACCAGAAATGTTTGAAGCTACTGACTGAATGAAAGGAGCTGGCATCTCACTCTCTTTGAATCTTCTTTATCATGCTAGGATTAGCAGGAAAAAGCAAAAAATTTCAGAATTGCACCTTGCAATGTGGAGATATTACTGTTTGTGCATTTACAATATTCATTGATTTTTGCCATTGAAAAACGTCCAGAAATGTTTGAAGCTACTGACTGAATGAAAGGAGCTGGCATCTCACTCTCTTTGAATCTTCTTTATCATGCTAGGATTAGCAGGAAAAAGCAAAAAATTTCAGAATTGCACCTTGCAATGTGGAGATATTACTGTTTGTGCATTTACAATATTCATTGATTTTTGCCATTGAAAAACATGTTTTTCATATACCAGAAATGTTTGAAGCTACTGACTGAATGAAAGGAGCTGGCATCTCACTCTCTTTGAATCTTCTTTATCATGCTAGGATTAGCAGGAAAAAGCAAAAAATTTCAGAATTGCACCGTGCAATGTGGAGATATTACTGTTTGTGCATTTACAATATTCATTGATTTTTGCCATTGAAAAACATGTTTTTCATATACCAGAAATGTTTGAAGCTACTGACTGAATGAAAGGAGCTGGCATCTCACTCTCTTTGAATCTTCTTTATCATGCTAGGATTAGCAGGAAAAAGCTAAAAATTTCAGAATTGCACCGTGCAATGTGGAGATATTACTGTTTGTGCATTTACAATATTCATTGATTTTTGCCATTGAAAAACATGTTTTTCATATACCAGAAATGTTTGAAGCTACTGACTGAATGAAAGGAGCTGGCATCTCACTCTCTTTGAATCTTCTTTATCATGCTAGGATTAGCAGGAAAAAGCAAAAATTTCAGAATTGCACCGTGCAATGTGGAGATATTACTGTTTGTGCATTTACAATATTCATTGATTTTTGCCATTGAAAAACATGTTTTTCATATACCAGAAATGTTTGAAGCTACTGACTGAATGAAAGGAGCTGGCATCTCACTCTCTTTGAATCTTCTTTATCATGCTAGGATTAACAGGAAAAAGCAAAAAATTTCAGAATTGCACCGTGCAATGTGGAGATATTACTGTTTGTGCATTTACAATATTCATTGATTTTTGCCATTGAAAAACGTCCAGAAATGTTGAAGCTACTGACTGAATGAAAGGAGCTGGCATCTCACTCTCTTTGAATCTTCTTTATCATGCTAGGATTAGCAGGAAAAAGCAAAAAATTTCAGAATTGCACCTTGCAATGTGGAGATATTACTGTTTGTGCATTTACAATATTCATTGATTTTTGCCATTGAAAAACGTCCAGAAATGTTTGAAGCTACTGACTGAATGAAAGGAGCTGGCATCTCACTCTCTTTGAATCTTCTTTATCATGCTAGGATTAACAGGAAAAATCAAAAAATTTCAGAATTGCACCGTGCAATGTGGAGATATTACTGTTTGTGCATTTACAATATTCATTGATTTTTGCCATTGAAAAACGTCCAGAAATGTTTGAAGCTACTGACTGAATGAAAGGAGCTGGCATCTCACTCTCTTTGAATCTTCTTTATCATGCTAGGATTACAGGAAAAAGCTAAAAATTTCAGAATTGCACCGTGCAATGTGGAGATATTACTGTTTGTGCATTTACAATATTCATTGATTTTTGCCATTGAAAAACATGTTTTTCATATACCAGAAATGTTTGAAGCTACTGACTGAATGAAAGGAGCTGGCATCTCACTCTCTTTGAATCTTCTTTATCATGCTAGGATTAGCAGGAAAAAGCAAAAAATTTCAGAATTGCACCGTGCAATGTGGAGATATTACTGTTTGTGCATTTACAATATTCATTGATTTTTGCCATTGAAAAACATGTTTTTCATATACCAGAAATGTTTGAAGCTACTGACTGAATGAAAGGAGCTGGCATCTCACTCTCTTTGAATCTTCTTTATCATGCTAGGATTAGCAGGAAAAAGCTAAAAATTTCAGAATTGCACCGTGCAATGTGGAGATATTACTGTTTGTGCATTTACAATATTCATTGATTTTTGCCATTGAAAAACATGTTTTTCATATACCAGAAATGTTTGAAGCTACTGACTGAATGAAAGGAGCTGGCATCTCACTCTCTTTGAATCTTCTTTATCATGCTAGGATTAGCAGGAAAAAGCAAAAAATTTCAGAATTGCACCTTGCAATGTGGAGATATTACTGTTTGTGCATTTACAATATTCATTGATTTTTGCCATTGAAAAACGTCCAGAAATGTTTGAAGCTACTGACTGAATGAAAGGAGCTGGCATCTCACTCTCTTTGAATCTTCTTTATCATGCTAGGATTAACAGGAAAAAGCAAAAAATTTCAGAATTGCACCGTGCAATGTGGAGATATTACTGTTTGTGCATTTACAATATTCATTGATTTTTGCCATTGAAAAACGTCCAGAAATGTTTGAAGCTACTGACTGAATGAAAGGAGCTGGCATCTCACTCTCTTTGAATCTTCTTTATCATGCTAGGATTAACAGGAAAAAGCAAAAAATTTCAGAATTGCACCGTGCAATGTGGAGATATTACTGTTTGTGCATTTACAATATTCATTGATTTTTGCCATTGAAAAACGTCCAGAAATGTTTGAAGCTACTGACTGAATGAAAGGAGCTGGCATCTCACTCTCTTTGAATCTTCTTTATCATGCTAGGATTAACAGGAAAAAGCTAAAAATTTCAGAATTGCACCGTGCAATGTGGAGATATTACTGTTTGTGCATTTACAATATTCATTGATTTTTGCCATTGAAAAACATGTTTTTCATATACCAGAAATGTTTGAAGCTACTGACTGAATGAAAGGAGCTGGCATCTCACTCTCTTTGAATCTTCTTTATCATGCTAGGATTAGCAGGAAAAAGCAAAAAATTTCAGAATTGCACCGTGCAATGTGGAGATATTACTGTTTGTGCATTTACAATATTCATTGATTTTTGCCATTGAAAAACATGTTTTTCATATACCAGAAATGTTTGAAGCTACTGACTGAATGAAAGGAGCTGGCATCTCACTCTCTTTGAATCTTCTTTATCATGCTAGGATTAGCAGGAAAAAGCTAAAAATTTCAGAATTGCACCGTGCAATGTGGAGATATTACTGTTTGTGCATTTACAATATTCATTGATTTTTGCCATTGAAAAACATGTTTTTCATATACCAGAAATGTTTGAAGCTACTGACTGAATGAAAGGAGCTGGCATCTCACTCTCTTTGAATCTTCTTTATCATGCTAGGATTAGCAGGAAAAAGCAAAAAATTTCAGAATTGCACCTTGCAATGTGGAGATATTACTGTTTGTGCATTTACAATATTCATTGATTTTTGCCATTGAAAAACATGTTTTTCATATACCAGAAATGTTTGAAGCTACTGACTGAATGAAAGGAGCTGGCATCTCACTCTCTTTGAATCTTCTTTATCATGCTAGGATTAGCAGGAAAAAGCTAAAAATTTCAGAATTGCACCGTGCAATGTGGAGATATTACTGTTTGTGCATTTACAATATTCATTGATTTTTGCCATTGAAAAACATGTTTTTCATATACCAGAAATGTTTGAAGCTACTGACTGAATGAAAGGAGCTGGCATCTCACTCTCTTTGAATCTTCTTTATCATGCTAGGATTAACAGGAAAAAGCTAAAAATTTCAGAATTGCACCGTGCAATGTGGAGATATTACTGTTTGTGCATTTACAATATTCATTGATTTTTGCCATTGAAAAACATGTTTTTCATATACCAGAAATGTTTGAAGCTACTGACTGAATGAAAGGAGCTGGCATCTCACTCTCTTTGAATCTTCTTTATCATGCTAGGATTAGCAGGAAAAAGCAAAAAATTTCAGAATTGCACCGTGCAATGTGGAGATATTACTGTTTGTGCATTTACAATATTCATTGATTTTTGCCATTGAAAAACATGTTTTTCATATACCAGAAATGTTTGAAGCTACTGACTGAATGAAAGGAGCTGGCATCTCACTCTCTTTGAATCTTCTTTATCATGCTAGGATTAGCAGGAAAAAGCAAAAAATTTCAGAATTGCACCGTGCAATGTGGAGATATTACTGTTTGTGCATTTACAATATTCATTGATTTTTGCCATTGAAAAACATGTTTTTCATATACCAGAAATGTTTGAAGCTACTGACTGAATGAAAGGAGCTGGCATCTCACTCTCTTTGAATCTTCTTTATCATGCTAGGATTAGCAGGAAAAAGCAAAAAATTTCAGAATTGCACCTTGCAATGTGGAGATATTACTGTTTGTGCATTTACAATATTCATTGATTTTTGCCATTGAAAAACATGTTTTTCATATACCAGAAATGTTTGAAGCTACTGACTGAATGAAAGGAGCTGGCATCTCACTCTCTTTGAATCTTCTTTATCATGCTAGGATTAACAGGAAAAAGCTAAAAATTTCAGAATTGCACCGTGCAATGTGGAGATATTACTGTTTGTGCATTTACAATATTCATTGATTTTTGCCATTGAAAAACGTCCAGAAATGTTTGAAGCTACTGACTGAATGAAAGGAGCTGGCATCTCACTCTCTTTGAATCTTCTTTATCATGCTAGGATTAACAGGAAAAAGCTAAAAATTTCAGAATTGCACCTTGCAATGTGGAGATATTACTGTTTGTGCATTTACAATATTCATTGATTTTTGCCATTGAAAAACATGTTTTTCATATACCAGAAATGTTTGAAGCTACTGACTGAATGAAAGGAGCTGGCATCTCACTCTCTTTGAATCTTCTTTATCATGCTAGGATTAACAGGAAAAAGCTAAAAATTTCAGAATTGCACCTTGCAATGTGGAGATATTACTGTTTGTGCATTTACAATATTCATTGATTTTTGCCATTGAAAAACGTCCAGAAATGTTTGAAGCTACTGACTGAATGAAAGGAGCTGGCATCTCACTCTCTTTGAATCTTCTTTATCATGCTAGGATTAGCAGGAAAAAGCAAAAAATTTCAGAATTGCACCGTGCAATGTGGAGATATTACTGTTTGTGCATTTACAATATTCATTGATTTTTGCCATTGAAAAACATGTTTTTCATATACCAGAAATGTTTGAAGCTACTGACTGAATGAAAGGAGCTGGCATCTCACTCTCTTTGAATCTTCTTTATCATGCTAGGATTAACAGGAAAAAGCTAAAAATTTCAGAATTGCACCTTGCAATGTGGAGATATTACTGTTTGTGCATTTACAATATTCATTGATTTTTGCCATTGAAAAACGTCCAGAAATGTTTGAAGCTACTGACTGAATGAAAGGAGCTGGCATCTCACTCTCTTTGAATCTTCTTTATCATGCTAGGATTAACAGGAAAAAGCTAAAAATTTCAGAATTGCACCTTGCAATGTGGAGATATTACTGTTTGTGCATTTACAATATTCATTGATTTTTGCCATTGAAAAACATGTTTTTCATATACCAGAAATGTTTGAAGCTACTGACTGAATGAAAGGAGCTGGCATCTCACTCTCTTTGAATCTTCTTTATCATGCTAGGATTAGCAGGAAAAAGCAAAAAATTTCAGAATTGCACCTTGCAATGTGGAGATATTACTGTTTGTGCATTTACAATATTCATTGATTTTTGCCATTGAAAAACATGTTTTTCATATACCAGAAATGTTTGAAGCTACTGACTGAATGAAAGGAGCTGGCATCTCACTCTCTTTGAATCTTCTTTATCATGCTAGGATTAACAGGAAAAAGCTAAAAATTTCAGAATTGCACCGTGCAATGTGGAGATATTACTGTTTGTGCATTTACAATATTCATTGATTTTTGCCATTGAAAAACGTCCAGAAATGTTTGAAGCTACTGACTGAATGAAAGGAGCTGGCATCTCACTCTCTTTGAATCTTCTTTATCATGCTAGGATTAACAGGAAAAAGCTAAAAATTTCAGAATTGCACCTTGCAATGTGGAGATATTACTGTTTGTGCATTTACAATATTCATTGATTTTTGCCATTGAAAAACATGTTTTTCATATACCAGAAATGTTTGAAGCTACTGACTGAATGAAAGGAGCTGGCATCTCACTCTCTTTGAATCTTCTTTATCATGCTAGGATTAACAGGAAAAAGCTAAAAATTTCAGAATTGCACCGTGCAATGTGGAGATATTACTGTTTGTGCATTTACAATATTCATTGATTTTTGCCATTGAAAAACATGTTTTTCATATACCAGAAATGTTTGAAGCTACTGACTGAATGAAAGGAGCTGGCATCTCACTCTCTTTGAATCTTCTTTATCATGCTAGGATTAACAGGAAAAAGCTAAAAATTTCAGAATTGCACCGTGCAATGTGGAGATATTACTGTTTGTGCATTTACAATATTCATTGATTTTTGCAATTGAAAAACATGTTTTTCATATACCAGAAATGTTTGAAGCTACTGACTGAATGAAAGGAGCTGGCATCTCACTCTCTTTGAATCTTCTTTATCATGCTAGGATTAGCAGGAAAAAGCTAAAAATTTCAGAATTGCACCGTGCAATGTGGAGATATTACTGTTTGTGCATTTACAATATTCATTGATTTTTGCCATTGAAAAACATGTTTTTCATATACCAGAAATGTTTGAAGCTACTGACTGAATGAAAGGAGCTGGCATCTCACTCTCTTTGAATCTTCTTTATCATGCTAGGATTAGCAGGAAAAAGCAAAAAATTTCAGAATTGCACCTTGCAATGTGGAGATATTACTGTTTGTGCATTTACAATATTCATTGATTTTTGCCATTGAAAAACATGTTTTTCATATACCAGAAATGTTTGAAGCTACTGACTGAATGAAAGGAGCTGGCATCTCACTCTCTTTGAATCTTCTTTATCATGCTAGGATTAGCAGGAAAAAGCTAAAAATTTCAGAATTGCACTGTGCAATGTGGAGATATTACTGTTTGTGCATTTACAATATTCATTGATTTTTGCCATTGAAAAACATGTTTTTCATATACCAGAAATGTTTGAAGCTACTGACTGAATGAAAGGAGCTGGCATCTCACTCTCTTTGAATCTTCTTTATCATGCTAGGATTAACAGGAAAAAGCTAAAAATTTCAGAATTGCACCGTGCAATGTGGAGATATTACTGTTTGTGCATTTACAATATTCATTGATTTTTGCCATTGAAAAACATGTTTTTCATATACCAGAAATGTTTGAAGCTAATGACTGAATGAAAGGAGCTGGCATCTCACTCTCTTTGAATCTTCTTTATCATGCTAGGATTAGCAGGAAAAAGCAAAAAATTTCAGAATTGCACCGTGCAATGTGGAGATATTACTGTTTGTGCATTTACAATATTCATTGATTTTTGCCATTGAAAAACATGTTTTTCATATACCAGAAATGTTTGAAGCTACTGACTGAATGAAAGGAGCTGGCATCTCACTCTCTTTGAATCTTCTTTATCATGCTAGGATTAGCAGGAAAAAGCAAAAAATTTCAGAATTGCACCGTGCAATGTGGAGATATTACTGTTTGTGCATTTACAATATTCATTGATTTTTGCCATTGAAAAACATGTTTTTCATATACCAGAAATGTTTGAAGCTACTGACTGAATGAAAGGAGCTGGCATCTCACTCTCTTTGAATCTTCTTTATCATGCTAGGATTAGCAGGAAAAAGCAAAAAATTTCAGAATTGCACCTTGCAATGTGGAGATATTACTGTTTGTGCATTTACAATATTCATTGATTTTTGCCATTGAAAAACATGTTTTTCATATACCAGAAATGTTTGAAGCTACTGACTGAATGAAAGGAGCTGGCATCTCACTCTCTTTGAATCTTCTTTATCATGCTAGGATTAACAGGAAAAAGCTAAAAATTTCAGAATTGCACCGTGCAATGTGGAGATATTACTGTTTGTGCATTTACAATATTCATTGATTTTTGCCATTGAAAAACGTCCAGAAATGTTTGAAGCTACTGACTGAATGAAAGGAGCTGGCATCTCACTCTCTTTGAATCTTCTTTATCATGCTAGGATTAACAGGAAAAAGCTAAAAATTTCAGAATTGCACCTTGCAATGTGGAGATATTACTGTTTGTGCATTTACAATATTCATTGATTTTTGCCATTGAAAAACATGTTTTTCATATACCAGAAATGTTTGAAGCTACTGACTGAATGAAAGGAGCTGGCATCTCACTCTCTTTGAATCTTCTTTATCATGCTAGGATTAACAGGAAAAAGCTAAAAATTTCAGAATTGCACCGTGCAATGTGGAGATATTACTGTTTGTGCATTTACAATATTCATTGATTTTTGCCATTGAAAAACATGTTTTTCATATACCAGAAATGTTTGAAGCTACTGACTGAATGAAAGGAGCTGGCATCTCACTCTCTTTGAATCTTCTTTATCATGCTAGGATTAACAGGAAAAAGCTAAAAATTTCAGAATTGCACCGTGCAATGTGGAGATATTACTGTTTGTGCATTTACAATATTCATTGATTTTTGCCATTGAAAAACGTCCAGAAATGTTTGAAGCTACTGACTGAATGAAAGGAGCTGGCATCTCACTCTCTTTGAATCTTCTTTATCATGCTAGGATTAGCAGGAAAAAGCAAAAAATTTCAGAATTGCACCGTGCAATGTGGAGATATTACTGTTTGTGCATTTACAATATTCATTGATTTTTGCCATTGAAAAACATGTTTTTCATATACCAGAAATGTTTGAAGCTACTGACTGAATGAAAGGAGCTGGCATCTCACTCTCTTTGAATCTTCTTTATCATGCTAGGATTAACAGGAAAAAGCTAAAAATTTCAGAATTGCACCTTGCAATGTGGAGATATTACTGTTTGTGCATTTACAATATTCATTGATTTTTGCCATTGAAAAACGTCCAGAAATGTTTGAAGCTACTGACTGAATGAAAGGAGCTGGCATCTCACTCTCTTTGAATCTTCTTTATCATGCTAGGATTAACAGGAAAAAGCTAAAAATTTCAGAATTGCACCTTGCAATGTGGAGATATTACTGTTTGTGCATTTACAATATTCATTGATTTTTGCCATTGAAAAACATGTTTTTCATATACCAGAAATGTTTGAAGCTACTGACTGAATGAAAGGAGCTGGCATCTCACTCTCTTTGAATCTTCTTTATCATGCTAGGATTAACAGGAAAAAGCTAAAAATTTCAGAATTGCACCTTGCAATGTGGAGATATTACTGTTTGTGCATTTACAATATTCATTGATTTTTGCCATTGAAAAACATGTTTTTCATATACCAGAAATGTTTGAAGCTACTGACTGAATGAAAGGAGCTGGCATCTCAGTCTCGTTGAATCTTCTTTATCATGCTAGGATTAACAGGAAAAAGCTAAAAATTTCAGAAATGCACCTTGCAATGTGGAGATATTACTGTTTGTGCATTTACAATATTCATTGATTTTTGCCATTGAAAAACATGTTTTTCATATACCAGAAATGTTTGAAGCTACTGACTGAATGAAAGGAGCTGGCATCTCACTCTCTTTGAATCTTCTTTATCATGCTAGGATTAACAGGAAAAAGCTAAAAATTTCAGAATTGCACCGTGCAATGTGGAGATATTACTGTTTGTGCATTTACAATATTCATTGATTTTTGCCATTGAAAAACATGTTTTTCATATACCAGAAATGTTTGAAGCTACTGACTGAATGAAAGGAGCTGGCATCTCACTCTCTTTGAATCTTCTTTATCATGCTAGGATTAGCAGGAAAAAGCTAAAAATTTCAGAATTGCACCGTGCAATGTGGAGATATTACTGTTTGTGCATTTACAATATTCATTGATTTTTGCCATTGAAAAACATGTTTTTCATATACCAGAAATGTTTGAAGCTACTGACTGAATGAAAGGAGCTGGCATCTCACTCTCTTTGAATCTTCTTTATCATGCTAGGATTAGCAGGAAAAAGCAAAAAATTTCAGAATTGCACCTTGCAATGTGGAGATATTACTGTTTGTGCATTTACAATATTCATTGATTTTTGCCATTGAAAAACATGTTTTTCATATACCAGAAATGTTTGAAGCTACTGACTGAATGAAAGGAGCTGGCATCTCACTCTCTTTGAATCTTCTTTATCATGCTAGGATTAGCAGGAAAAAGCAAAAAATTTCAGAATTGCACCGTGCAATGTGGAGATATTACTGTTTGTGCATTTACAATATTCATTGATTTTTGCCATTGAAAAACATGTTTTTCATATACCAGAAATGTTTGAAGCTACTGACTGAATGAAAGGAGCTGGCATCTCACTCTCTTTGAATCTTCTTTATCATGCTAGGATTAGCAGGAAAAAGCAAAAAATTTCAGAATTGCACCGTGCAATGTGGAGATATTACTGTTTGTGCATTTACAATATTCATTGATTTTTGCCATTGAAAAACATGTTTTTCATATACCAGAAATGTTTGAAGCTACTGACTGAATGAAAGGAGCTGGCATCTCACTCTCTTTGAATCTTCTTTATCATGCTAGGATTAACAGGAAAAAGCAAAAAATTTCAGAATTGCACCTTGCAATGTGGAGATATTACTGTTTGTGCATTTACAATATTCATTGATTTTTGCCATTGAAAAACATGTTTTTCATATACCAGAAATGTTTGAAGCTACTGACTGAATGAAAGGAGCTGGCATCTCACTCTCTTTGAATCTTCTTTATCATGCTAGGATTAACAGGAAAAAGCTAAAAATTTCAGAATTGCACCTTGCAATGTGGAGATATTACTGTTTGTGCATTTACAATATTCATTGATTTTTGCCATTGAAAAACATGTTTTTCATATACCAGAAATGTTTGAAGCTACTGACTGAATGAAAGGAGCTGGCATCTCACTCTCTTTGAATCTTCTTTATCATGCTAGGATTAACAGGAAAAAGCTAAAAATTTCAGAATTGCACCGTGCAATGTGGAGATATTACTGTTTGTGCATTTACAATATTCATTGATTTTTGCCATTGAAAAACGTCCAGAAATGTTTGAAGCTACTGACTGAATGAAAGGAGCTGGCATCTCACTCTCTTTGAATCTTCTTTATCATGCTAGGATTAACAGGAAAAAGCTAAAAATTTCAGAATTGCACCTTGCAATGTGGAGATATTACTGTTTGTGCATTTACAATATTCATTGATTTTTGCCTTTGAAAAACGTCCAGAAATGTTTGAAGCTACTGACTGAATGAAAGGAGCTGGCATCTCACTCTCTTTGAATCTTCTTTATCATGCTAGGATTAGCAGGAAAAAGCTAAAAATTTCAGAATTGCACCGTGCAATGTGGAGATATTACTGTTTGTGCATTTACAATATTCATTGATTTTTGCCATTGAAAAACATGTTTTTCATATACCAGAAATGTTTGAAGCTACTGACTGAATGAAAGGAGCTGGCATCTCACTCTCTTTGAATCTTCTTTATCATGCTAGGATTAGCAGGAAAAAGCTAAAAATTTCAGAATTGCACCGTGCAATGTGGAGATATTACTGTTTGTGCATTTACAATATTCATTGATTTTTGCCATTGAAAAACATGTTTTTCATATACCAGAAATGTTTGAAGCTACTGACTGAATGAAAGGAGCTGGCATCTCACTCTCTTTGAATCTTCTTTATCATGCTAGGATTAACAGGAAAAAGCAAAAAATTTCAGAATTGCACCTTGCAATGTGGAGATATTACTGTTTGTGCATTTACAATATTCATTGATTTTTGCCATTGAAAAACGTCCAGAAATGTTTGAAGCTACTGACTGAATGAAAGGAGCTGGCATCTCACTCTCTTTGAATCTTCTTTATCATGCTAGGACTAGCAGGAAAAAGCAAAAAATTTCAGAATTGCACCGTGCAATGTGGAGATATTACTGTTTGTGCATTTACAATATTCATTGATTTTTGCCATTGAAAAACATGTTTTTCATATACCAGAAATGTTTGAAGCTACTGACTGAATGAAAGGAGCTGGCATCTCACTCTCTTTGAATCTTCTTTATCATGCTAGGATTAACAGGAAAAAGCTAAAAATTTCAGAATTGCACCGTGCAATGTGGAGATATTACTGTTTGTGCATTTACAATATTCATTGATTTTTGCCATTGAAAAACGTCCAGAAATGTTTGAAGCTACTGACTGAATGAAAGGAGCTGGCATCTCACTCTCTTTGAATCTTCTTTATCATGCTAGGATTAGCAGGAAAAAGCAAAAAATTTCAGAATTGCACCGTGCAATGTGGAGATATTACTGTTTGTGCATTTACAATATTCATTGATTTTTGCCATTGAAAAACGTCCAGAAATGTTTGAAGCTACTGACTGAATGAAAGGAGCTGGCATCTCACTCTCTTTGAATCTTCTTTATCATGCTAGGATTAACAGGAAAAAGCTAAAAATTTCAGAATTGCACCTTGCAATGTGGAGATATTACTGTTTGTGCATTTACAATATTCATTGATTTTTGCCATTGAAAAACATGTTTTTCATATACCAGAAATGTTTGAAGCTACTGACTGAATGAAAGGAGCTGGCATCTCACTCTCTTTGAATCTTCTTTATCATGCTAGGATTAACAGGAAAAAGCTAAAAATTTCAGAATTGCACCGTGCAATGTGGAGATATTACTGTTTGTGCATTTACAATATTCATTGATTTTTGCCATTGAAAAACGTCCAGAAATGTTTGAAGCTACTGACTGAATGAAAGGAGCTGGCATCTCACTCTCTTTGAATCTTCTTTATCATGCTAGGATTAGCAGGAAAAAGCAAAAAATTTCAGAATTGCACCGTGCAATGTGGAGATATTACTGTTTGTGCATTTACAATATTCATTGATTTTTGCCATTGAAAAACATGTTTTTCATATACCAGAAATGTTTGAAGCTACTGACTGAATGAAAGGAGCTGGCATCTCACTCTCTTTGAATCTTCTTTATCATGCTAGGATTAACAGGAAAAAGCTAAAAATTTCAGAATTGCACCTTGCAATGTGGAGATATTACTGTTTGTGCATTTACAATATTCATTGATTTTTGCCATTGAAAAACGTCCAGAAATGTTTGAAGCTACTGACTGAATGAAAGGAGCTGGCATCTCACTCTCTTTGAATCTTCTTTATCATGCTAGGATTAGCAGGAAAAAGCAAAAAATTTCAGAATTGCACCGTGCAATGTGGAGATATTACTGTTTGTGCATTTACAATATTCATTGATTTTTGCCATTGAAAAACGTCCAGAAATGTTTGAAGCTACTGACTGAATGAAAGGAGCTGGCATCTCACTCTCCTTGAATCTTCTTTATCATGCTAGGATTAACAGGAAAAAGCTAAAAATTTCAGAATTGCACCTTGCAATGTGGAGATATTACTGTTTGTGCATTTACAATATTCATTGATTTTTGCCATTGAAAAACATGTTTTTCATATACCAGAAATGTTTGAAGCTACTGACTGAATGAAAGGAGCTGGCATCTCACTCTCTTTGAATCTTCTTTATCATGCTAGGATTAGCAGGAAAAAGCAAAAAATTTCAGAATTGCACCGTGCAATGTGGAGATATTACTGTTTGTGCATTTACAATATTCATTGATTTTTGCCATTGAAAAACATGTTTTTCATATACCAGAAATGTTTGAAGCTACTGACTGAATGAAAGGAGCTGGCATCTCACTCTCTTTGAATCTTCTTTATCATGCTAGGATTAGCAGGAAAAAGCTAAAAATTTCAGAATTGCACCTTGCAATGTGGAGATATTACTGTTTGTGCATTTACAATATTCATTGATTTTTGCCATTGAAAAACGTCCAGAAATGTTTGAAGCTACTGACTGAATGAAAGGAGCTGGCATCTCACTCTCTTTGAATCTTCTTTATCATGCTAGGATTAACAGGAAAAAGCTAAAAATTTCAGAATTGCACCGTGCAATGTGGAGATATTACTGTTTGTGCATTTACAATATTCATTGATTTTTGCCATTGAAAAACGTCCAGAAATGTTTGAAGCTACTGACTGAATGAAAGGAGCTGGCATCTCACTCTCTTTGAATCTTCTTTATCATGCTAGGATTAGCAGGAAAAAGCAAAAAATTTCAGAATTGCACCTTGCAATGTGGAGATATTACTGTTTGTGCATTTACAATATTCATTGATTTTTGCCATTGAAAAACATGTTTTTCATATACCAGAAATGTTTGAAGCTACTGACTGAATGAAAGGAGCTGGCATCTCACTCTCTTTGAATCTTCTTTATCATGCTAGGATTAACAGGAAAAAGCTAAAAATTTCAGAATTGCACCTTGCAATGTGGAGATATTACTGTTTGTGCATTTACAATATTCATTGATTTTTGCCATTGAAAAACGTCCAGAAATGTTTGAAGCTACTGACTGAATGAAAGGAGCTGGCATCTCACTCTCTTTGAATCTTCTTTATCATGCTAGGATTAGCAGGAAAAAGCAAAAAATTTCAGAATTGCACCTTGCAATGTGGAGATATTACTGTTTGTGCATTTACAATATTCATTGATTTTTGCCATTGAAAAACATGTTTTTCATATACCAGAAATGTTTGAAGCTACTGACTGAATGAAAGGAGCTGGCATCTCACTCTCTTTGAATCTTCTTTATCATGCTAGGATTAACAGGAAAAAGCTAAAAATTTCAGAATTGCACCGTGCAATGTGGAGATATTACTGTTTGTGCATTTACAATATTCATTGATTTTTGCCATTGAAAAACATGTTTTTCATATACCAGAAATGTTTGAAGCTACTGACTGAATGAAAGGAGCTGGCATCTCACTCTCTTTGAATCTTCTTTATCATGCTAGGATTAGCAGGAAAAAGCAAAAAATTTCAGAATTGCACCTTGCAATGTGGAGATATTACTGTTTGTGCATTTACAATATTCATTGATTTTTGCCATTGAAAAACATGTTTTTCATATACCAGAAATGTTTGAAGCTACTGACTGAATGAAAGGAGCTGGCATCTCACTCTCTTTGAATCTTCTTTATCATGCTAGGATTAACAGGAAAAAGCTAAAAATTTCAGAATTGCACCTTGCAATGTGGAGATATTACTGTTTGTGCATTTACAATATTCATTGATTTTTGCCATTGAAAAACATGTTTTTCATATACCAGAAATGTTTGAAGCTACTGACTGAATGAAAGGAGCTGGCATCTCACTCTCTTTGAATCTTCTTTATCATGCTAGGATTAGCAGGAAAAAGCAAAAAATTTCAGAATTGCACCTTGCAATGTGGAGATATTACTGTTTGTGCATTTACAATATTCATTGATTTTTGCCATTGAAAAACGTCCAGAAATGTTTGAAGCTACTGACTGAATGAAAGGAGCTGGCATCTCACTCTCTTTGAATCTTCTTTATCATGCTAGGATTAGCAGGAAAAAGCAAAAAATTTCAGAATTGCACCGTGCAATGTGGAGATATTACTGTTTGTGCATTTACAATATTCATTGATTTTTGCCATTGAAAAACATGTTTTTCATATACCAGAAATGTTTGAAGCTACTGACTGAATGAAAGGAGCTGGCATCTCACTCTCTTTGAATCTTCTTTATCATGCTAGGATTAACAGGAAAAAGCAAAAAATTTCAGAATTGCACCGTGCAATGTGGAGATATTACTGTTTGTGCATTTACAATATTCATTGATTTTTGCCATTGAAAAACATGTTTTTCATATACCAGAAATGTTTGAAGCTACTGACTGAATGAAAGGAGCTGGCATCTCACTCTCTTTGAATCTTCTTTATCATGCTAGGATTAGCAGGAAAAAGCTAAAAATTTCAGAATTGCACCTTGCAATGTGGAGATATTACTGTTTGTGCATTTACAATATTCATTGATTTTTGCCATTGAAAAACATGTTTTTCATATACCAGAAATGTTTGAAGCTACTGACTGAATGAAAGGAGCTGGCATCTCACTCTCTTTGAATCTTCTTTATCATGCTAGGATTAACAGGAAAAAGCAAAAAATTTCAGAATTGCACCGTGCAATGTGGAGATATTACTGTTTGTGCATTTACAATATTCATTGATTTTTGCCATTGAAAAACATGTTTTTCATATACCAGAAATGTTTGAAGCTACTGACTGAATGAAAGGAGCTGGCATCTCACTCTCTTTGAATCTTCTTTATCATGCTAGGATTAGCAGGAAAAAGCTAAAAATTTCAGAATTGCACCTTGCAATGTGGAGATATTACTGTTTGTGCATTTACAATATTCATTGATTTTTGCCATTGAAAAACATGTTTTTCATATACCAGAAATGTTTGAAGCTACTGACTGAATGAAAGGAGCTGGCATCTCACTCTCTTTGAATCTTCTTTATCATGCTAGGATTAGCAGGAAAAAGCAAAAAATTTCAGAATTGCACCTTGCAATGTGGAGATATTACTGTTTGTGCATTTACAATATTCATTGATTTTTGCCATTGAAAAACGTCCAGAAATGTTTGAAGCTACTGACTGAATGAAAGGAGCTGGCATCTCACTCTCTTTGAATCTTCTTTATCATGCTAGGATTAACAGGAAAAAGCTAAAAATTTCAGAATTGCACCTTGCAATGTGGAGATATTACTGTTTGTGCATTTACAATATTCATTGATTTTTGCCATTGAAAAACATGTTTTTCATATACCAGAAATGTTTGAAGCTACTGACTGAATGAAAGGAGCTGGCATCTCACTCTCTTTGAATCTTCTTTATCATGCTAGGATTAGCAGGAAAAAGCAAAAAATTTCAGAATTGCACCTTGCAATGTGGAGATATTACTGTTTGTGCATTTACAATATTCATTGATTTTTGCCATTGAAAAACATGTTTTTCATATACCAGAAATGTTTGAAGCTACTGACTGAATGAAAGGAGCTGGCATCTCACTCTCTTTGAATCTTCTTTATCATGCTAGGATTAACAGGAAAAAGCTAAAAATTTCAGAATTGCACCGTGCAATGTGGAGATATTACTGTTTGTGCATTTACAATATTCATTGATTTTTGCCATTGAAAAACATGTTTTTCATATACCAGAAATGTTTGAAGCTACTGACTGAATGAAAGGAGCTGGCATCTCACTCTCTTTGAATCTTCTTTATCATGCTAGGATTAGCAGGAAAAAGCAAAAAATTTCAGAATTGCACCTTGCAATGTGGAGATATTACTGTTTGTGCATTTACAATATTCATTGATTTTTGCCATTGAAAAACATGTTTTTCATATACCAGAAATGTTTGAAGCTACTGACTGAATGAAAGGAGCTGGCATCTCACTCTCTTTGAATCTTCTTTATCATGCTAGGATTAGCAGGAAAAAGCAAAAAATTTCAGAATTGCACCTTGCAATGTGGAGATATTACTGTTTGTGCATTTACAATATTCATTGATTTTTGCCATTGAAAAACGTCCAGAAATGTTTGAAGCTACTGACTGAATGAAAGGAGCTGGCATCTCACTCTCTTTGAATCTTCTTTATCATGCTAGGATTAGCAGGAAAAAGCAAAAAATTTCAGAATTGCACCGTGCAATGTGGAGATATTACTGTTTGTGCATTTACAATATTCATTGATTTTTGCAATTGAAAAACATGTTTTTCATATACCAGAAATGTTTGAAGCTACTGACTGAATGAAAGGAGCTGGCATCTCACTCTCTTTGAATCTTCTTTATCATGCTAGGATTAACAGGAAAAAGCTAAAAATTTCAGAATTGCACCTTGCAATGTGGAGATATTACTGTTTGTGCATTTACAATATTCATTGATTTTTGCCATTGAAAAACGTCCAGAAATGTTTGAAGCTACTGACTGAATGAAAGGAGCTGGCATCTCACTCTCTTTGAATCTTCTTTATCATGCTAGGATTAGCAGGAAAAAGCAAAAAATTTCAGAATTGCACCTTGCAATGTGGAGATATTACTGTTTGTGCATTTACAATATTCATTGATTTTTGCCATTGAAAAACATGTTTTTCATATACCAGAAATGTTTGAAGCTACTGACTGAATGAAAGGAGCTGGCATCTCACTCTCTTTGAATCTTCTTTATCATGCTAGGATTAACAGGAAAAAGCTAAAAGTTTCAGAATTGCACCTTGCAATGTGGAGATATTACTGTTTGTGCATTTACAATATTCATTGATTTTTGCCATTGAAAAACGTCCAGAAATGTTTGAAGCTACTGACTGAATGAAAGGAGCTGGCATCTCACTCTCTTTGAATCTTCTTTATCATGCTAGGATTAGCAGGAAAAAGCAAAAAATTTCAGAATTGCACCTTGCAATGTGGAGATATTACTGTTTGTGCATTTACAATATTCATTGATTTTTGCCATTGAAAAACATGTTTTTCATATACCAGAAATGTTTGAAGCTACTGACTGAATGAAAGGAGCTGGCATCTCACTCTCTTTGAATCTTCTTTATCATGCTAGGATTAACAGGAAAAAGCTAAAAATTTCAGAATTGCACCGTGCAATGTGGAGATATTACTGTTTGTGCATTTACAATATTCATTGATTTTTGCCATTGAAAAACGTCCAGAAATGTTTGAAGCTACTGACTGAATGAAAGGAGCTGGCATCTCACTCTCTTTGAATCTTCTTTATCATGCTAGGATTAGCAGGAAAAAGCAAAAAATTTCAGAATTGCACCGTGCAATGTGGAGATATTACTGTTTGTGCATTTACAATATTCATTGATTTTTGCCATTGAAAAACATGTTTTTCATATACCAGAAATGTTTGAAGCTACTGACTGAATGAAAGGAGCTGGCATCTCACTCTCTTTGAATCTTCTTTATCATGCTAGGATTAACAGGAAAAAGCTAAAAATTTCAGAATTGCACCGTGCAATGTGGAGATATTACTGTTTGTGCATTTACAATATTCATTGATTTTTGCCATTGAAAAACATGTTTTTCATATACCAGAAATGTTTGAAGCTACTGACTGAATGAAAGGAGCTGGCATCTCACTCTCTTTGAATCTTCTTTATCATGCTAGGATTAACAGGAAAAAGCTAAAAATTTCAGAATTGCACCTTGCAATGTGGAGATATTACTGTTTGTGCATTTACAATATTCATTGATTTTTGCCATTGAAAAACGTCCAGAAATGTTTGAAGCTACTGACTGAATGAAAGGAGCTGGCATCTCACTCTCTTTGAATCTTCTTTATCATGCTAGGATTAGCAGGAAAAAGCAAAAAATTTCAGAATTGCACCGTGCAATGTGGAGATATTACTGTTTGTGCATTTACTATATTCATTGATTTTTGCCATTGAAAAACATGTTTTTCATATACCAGAAATGTTTGAAGCTACTGACTGAATGAAAGGAGCTGGCATCTCACTCTCTTTGAATCTTCTTTATCATGCTAGGATTAACAGGAAAAAGCTAAAAATTTCAGAATTGCACCTTGCAATGTGGAGATATTACTGTTTGTGCATTTACAATATTCATTGATTTTTGCCATTGAAAAACGTCCAGAAATGTTTGAAGCTACTGACTGAATGAAAGGAGCTGGCATCTCACTCTCTTTGAATCTTCTTTATCATGCTAGGATTAGCAGGAAAAAGCAAAAAATTTCAGAATTGCACCTTGCAATGTGGAGATATTACTGTTTGTGCATTTACAATATTCATTGATTTTTGCCATTGAAAAACATGTTTTTCATATACCAGAAATGTTTGAAGCTACTGACTGAATGAAAGGAGCTGGCATCTCACTCTCTTTGAATCTTCTTTATCATGCTAGGATTAGCAGGAAAAAGCAAAAAATTTCAGAATTGCACCGTGCAATGTGGAGATATTACTGTTTGTGCATTTACAATATTCATTGATTTTTGCCATTGAAAAACGTCCAGAAATGTTTGAAGCTACTGACTGAATGAAAGGAGCTGGCATCTCACTCTCTTTGAATCTTCTTTATCATGCTAGGATTAACAGGAAAAAGCAAAAAATTTCAGAATTGCACCTTGCAATGTGGAGATATTACTGTTTGTGCATTTACAATATTCATTGATTTTTGCCATTGAAAAACGTCCAGAAATGTTTGAAGCTACTGACTGAATGAAAGGAGCTGGCATCTCACTCTCTTTGAATCTTCTTTATCATGCTAGGATTAGCAGGAAAAAGCAAAAAATTTCAGAATTGCACCTTGCAATGTGGAGATATTACTGTTTGTGCATTTACAATATTCATTGATTTTTGCCATTGAAAAACATGTTTTTCATATACCAGAAATGTTTGAAGCTACTGACTGAATGAAAGGAGCTGGCATCTCACTCTCTTTGAATCTTCTTTATCATGCTAGGATTAGCAGGAAAAAGCAAAAAATTTCAGAATTGCACCTTGCAATGTGGAGATATTACTGTTTGTGCATTTACAATATTCATTGATTTTTGCCATTGAAAAACGTCCAGAAATGTTTGAAGCTACTGACTGAATGAAAGGAGCTGGCATCTCACTCTCTTTGAATCTTCTTTATCATGCTAGGATTAACAGGAAAAAGCAAAAAATTTCAGAATTGCACCTTGCAATGTGGAGATATTACTGTTTGTGCATTTACAATATTCATTGATTTTTGCCATTGAAAAACAAGTTTTTCATATACCAGAAATGTTTGAAGCTACTGACTGAATGAAAGGAGCTGGCATCTCACTCTCTTTGAATCTTCTTTATCATGCTAGGATTAACAGGAAAAAGCTAAAAATTTCAGAATTGCACCGTGCAATGTGGAGATATTACTGTTTGTGCATTTACAATATTCATTGATTTTTGCCATTGAAAAACGTCCAGAAATGTTTGAAGCTACTGACTGAATGAAAGGAGCTGGCATCTCACTCTCTTTGAATCTTCTTTATCATGCTAGGATTAGCAGGAAAAAGCAAAAAATTTCAGAATTGCACCGTGCAATGTGGAGATATTACTGTTTGTGCATTTACAATATTCATTGATTTTTGCCATTGAAAAACATGTTTTTCATATACCAGAAATGTTTGAAGCTACTGACTGAATGAAAGGAGCTGGCATCTCACTCTCTTTGAATCTTCTTTATCATGCTAGGATTAACAGGAAAAAGCTAAAAATTTCAGAATTGCACCTTGCAATGTGGAGATATTACTGTTTGTGCATTTACAATATTCATTGATTTTTGCCATTGAAAAACGTCCAGAAATGTTTGAAGCTACTGACTGAATGAAAGGAGCTGGCATCTCACTCTCTTTGAATCTTCTTTATCATGCTAGGATTAGCAGGAAAAAGCAAAAAATTTCAGAATTGCACCGTGCAATGTGGAGATATTACTGTTTGTGCATTTACAATATTCATTGATTTTTGCCATTGAAAAACGTCCAGAAATGTTTGAAGCTACTGACTGAATGAAAGGAGCTGGCATCTCACTCTCTTTGAATCTTCTTTATCATGCTAGGATTAACAGGAAAAAGCTAAAAATTTCAGAATTGCACCTTGCAATGTGGAGATATTACTGTTTGTGCATTTACAATATTCATTGATTTTTGCCATTGAAAAACATGTTTTTCATATACCAGAAATGTTTGAAGCTACTGACTGAATGAAAGGAGCTGGCATCTCACTCTCTTTGAATCTTCTTTATCATGCTAGGATTAGCAGGAAAAAGCAAAAAGTTTCAGAATTGCACCGTGCAATGTGGAGATATTACTGTTTGTGCATTTACAATATTCATTGATTTTTGCCATTGAAAAACATGTTTTTCATATACCAGAAATGTTTGAAGCTACTGACTGAATGAAAGGAGCTGGCATCTCACTCTCTTTGAATCTTCTTTATCATGCTAGGATTAGCAGGAAAAAGCTAAAAATTTCAGAATTGCACCTTGCAATGTGGAGATATTACTGTTTGTGCATTTACAATATTCATTGATTTTTGCCATTGAAAAACATGTTTTTCATATACCAGAAATGTTTGAAGCTACTGACTGAATGAAAGGAGCTGGCATCTCACTCTCTTTGAATCTTCTTTATCATGCTAGGATTAGCAGGAAAAAGCTAAAAATTTCAGAATTGCACCTTGCAATGTGGAGATATTACTGTTTGTGCATTTACAATATTCATTGATTTTTGCCATTGAAAAACATGTTTTTCATATACCAGAAATGTTTGAAGCTACTGACTGAATGAAAGGAGCTGGCATCTCACTCTCTTTGAATCTTCTTTATCATGCTAGGATTAACAGGAAAAAGCTAAAAATTTCAGAATTGCACCTTGCAATGTGGAGATATTACTGTTTGTGCATTTACAATATTCATTGATTTTTGCCATTGAAAAACGTCCAGAAATGTTTGAAGCTACTGACTGAATGAAAGGAGCTGGCATCTCACTCTCTTTGAATCTTCTTTATCATGCTAGGATTAACAGGAAAAAGCTAAAAATTTCAGAATTGCACCGTGCAATGTGGAGATATTACTGTTTGTGCATTTACAATATTCATTGATTTTTGCCATTGAAAAACGTCCAGAAATGTTTGAAGCTACTGACTGAATGAAAGGAGCTGGCATCTCACTCTCTTTGAATCTTCTTTATCATGCTAGGATTAGCAGGAAAAAGCAAAAAATTTCAGAATTGCACCTTGCAATGTGGAGATATTACTGTTTGTGCATTTACAATATTCATTGATTTTTGCCATTGAAAAACATGTTTTTCATATACCAGAAATGTTTGAAGCTACTGACTGAATGAAAGGAGCTGGCATCTCACTCTCTTTGAATCTTCTTTATCATGCTAGGATTAACAGGAAAAAGCTAAAAATTTCAGAATTGCACCTTGCAATGTGGAGATATTACTGTTTGTGCATTTACAATATTCATTGATTTTTGCCATTGAAAAACGTCCAGAAATGTTTGAAGCTACTGACTGAATGAAAGGAGCTGGCATCTCACTCTCTTTGAATCTTCTTTATCATGCTAGGATTAGCAGGAAAAAGCAAAAAATTTCAGAATTGCACCTTGCAATGTGGAGATATTACTGTTTGTGCATTTACAATATTCATTGATTTTTGCCATTGAAAAACATGTTTTTCATATACCAGAAATATTTGAAGCTACTGACTGAATGAAAGGAGCTGGCATCTCACTCTCTTTGAATCTTCTTTATCATGCTAGGATTAACAGGAAAAAGCTAAAAATTTCAGAATTGCACCGTGCAATGTGGAGATATTACTGTTTGTGCATTTACAATATTCATTGATTTTTGCCATTGAAAAACATGTTTTTCATATACCAGAAATGTTTGAAGCTACTGACTGAATGAAAGGAGCTGGCATCTCACTCTCTTTGAATCTTCTTTATCATGCTAGGATTAGCAGGAAAAAGCAAAAAATTTCAGAATTGCACCTTGCAATGTGGAGATATTACTGTTTGTGCATTTACAATATTCATTGATTTTTGCCATTGAAAAACATGTTTTTCATATACCAGAAATGTTTGAAGCTACTGACTGAATGAAAGGAGCTGGCATCTCACTCTCTTTGAATCTTCTTTATCATGCTAGGATTAACAGGAAAAAGCTAAAAATTTCAGAATTGCACCTTGCAATGTGGAGATATTACTGTTTGTGCATTTACAATATTCATTGATTTTTGCCATTGAAAAACATGTTTTTCATATACCAGAAATGTTTGAAGCTACTGACTGAATGAAAGGAGCTGGCATCTCACTCTCTTTGAATCTTCTTTATCATGCTAGGATAAGCAGGAAAAAGCAAAAAATTTCAGAATTGCACCTTGCAATGTGGAGATATTACTGTTTGTGCATTTACAATATTCATTGATTTTTGCCATTGAAAAACGTCCAGAAATGTTTGAAGCTACTGACTGAATGAAAGGAGCTGGCATCTCACTCTCTTTGAATCTTCTTTATCATGCTAGGATTAGCAGGAAAAAGCAAAAAATTTCAGAATTGCACCGTGCAATGTGGAGATATTACTGTTTGTGCATTTACAATATTCATTGATTTTTGCCATTGAAAAACATGTTTTTCATATACCAGAAATGTTTGAAGCTACTGACTGAATGAAAGGAGCTGGCATCTCACTCTCTTTGAATCTTCTTTATCATGCTAGGATTAACAGGAAAAAGCAAAAAATTTCAGAATTGCACCGTGCAATGTGGAGATATTACTGTTTGTGCATTTACAATATTCATTGATTTTTGCCATTGAAAAACATGTTTTTCATATACCAGAAATGTTTGAAGCTACTGACTGAATGAAAGGAGCTGGCATCTCACTCTCTTTGAATCTTCTTTATCATGCTAGGATTAGCAGGAAAAAGCTAAAAATTTCAGAATTGCACCTTGCAATGTGGAGATATTACTGTTTGTGCATTTACAATATTCATTGATTTTTGCCATTGAAAAACATGTTTTTCATATACCAGAAATGTTTGAAGCTACTGACTGAATGAAAGGAGCTGGCATCTCACTCTCTTTGAATCTTCTTTATCATGCTAGGATTAGCAGGAAAAAGCAAAAAATTTCAGAATTGCACCTTGCAATGTGGAGATATTACTGTTTGTGCATTTACAATATTCATTGATTTTTGCCATTGAAAAACGTCCAGAAATGTTTGAAGCTACTGACTGAATGAAAGGAGCTGGCATCTCACTCTCTTTGAATCTTCTTTATCATGCTAGGATTAACAGGAAAAAGCTAAAAATTTCAGAATTGCACCTTGCAATGTGGAGATATTACTGTTTGTGCATTTACAATATTCATTGATTTTTGCCATTGATAAACATGTTTTTCATATACCAGAAATGTTTGAAGCTACTGACTGAATGAAAGGAGCTGGCATCTCACTCTCTTTGAATCTTCTTTATCATGCTAGGATTAGCAGGAAAAAGCAAAAAATTTCAGAATTGCACCTTGCAATGTGGAGATATTACTGTTTGTGCATTTACAATATTCATTGATTTTTGCCATTGAAAAACATGTTTTTCATATACCAGAAATGTTTGAAGCTACTGACTGAATGAAAGGAGCTGGCATCTCACTCTCTTTGAATCTTCTTTATCATGCTAGGATTAACAGGAAAAAGCTAAAAATTTCAGAATTGCACCGTGCAATGTGGAGATATTACTGTTTGTGCATTTACAATATTCATTGATTTTTGCCATTGAAAAACATGTTTTTCATATACCAGAAATGTTTGAAGCTACTGACTGAATGAAAGGAGCTGGCATCTCACTCTCTTTGAATCTTCTTTATCATGCTAGGATTAGCAGGAAAAAGCAAAAAATTTCAGAATTGCACCTTGCAATGTGGAGATATTACTGTTTGTGCATTTACAATATTCATTGATTTTTGCCATTGAAAAACATGTTTTTCATATACCAGAAATGTTTGAAGCTACTGACTGAATGAAAGGAGCTGGCATCTCACTCTCTTTGAATCTTCTTTATCATGCTAGGATTAGCAGGAAAAAGCAAAAAATTTCAGAATTGCACCTTGCAATGTGGAGATATTACTGTTTGTGCATTTACAATATTCATTGATTTTTGCCATTGAAAAACGTCCAGAAATGTTTGAAGCTACTGACTGAATGAAAGGAGCTGGCATCTCACTCTCTTTGAATCTTCTTTATCATGCTAGGATTAGCAGGAAAAAGCAAAAAATTTCAGAATTGCACCGTGCAATGTGGAGATATTACTGTTTGTGCATTTACAATATTCATTGATTTTTGCCATTGAAAAACATGTTTTTCATATACCAGAAATGTTTGAAGCTACTGACTGAATGAAAGGAGCTGGCATCTCACTCTCTTTGAATCTTCTTTATCATGCTAGGATTAACAGGAAAAAGCTAAAAATTTCAGAATTGCACCTTGCAATGTGGAGATATTACTGTTTGTGCATTTACAATATTCATTGATTTTTGCCATTGAAAAACGTCCAGAAATGTTTGAAGCTACTGACTGAATGAAAGGAGCTGGCATCTCACTCTCTTTGAATCTTCTTTATCATGCTAGGATTAGCAGGAAAAAGCAAAAAATTTCAGAATTGCACCTTGCAATGTGGAGATATTACTGTTTGTGCATTTACAATATTCATTGATTTTTGCCATTGAAAAACATGTTTTTCATATACCAGAAATGTTTGAAGCTACTGACTGAATGAAAGGAGCTGGCATCTCACTCTCTTTGAATCTTCTTTATCATGCTAGGATTAACAGGAAAAAGCTAAAAATTTCAGAATTGCACCTTGCAATGTGGAGATATTACTGTTTGTGCATTTACAATATTCATTGATTTTTGCCATTGAAAAACGTCCAGAAATGTTTGAAGCTACTGACTGAATGAAAGGAGCTGGCATCTCACTCTCTTTGAATCTTCTTTATCATGCTAGGATTAGCAGGAAAAAGCAAAAAATTTCAGAATTGCACCTTGCAATGTGGAGATATTACTGTTTGTGCATTTACAATATTCATTGATTTTTGCCATTGAAAAACATGTTTTTCATATACCAGAAATGTTTGAAGCTACTGACTGAATGAAAGGAGCTGGCATCTCACTCTCTTTGAATCTTCTTTATCATGCTAGGATTAACAGGAAAAAGCTAAAAATTTCAGAATTGCACCGTGCAATGTGGAGATATTACTGTTTGTGCATTTACAATATTCATTGATTTTTGCCATTGAAAAACGTCCAGAAATGTTTGAAGCTACTGACTGAATGAAAGGAGCTGGCATCTCACTCTCTTTGAATCTTCTTTATCATGCTAGGATTAGCAGGAAAAAGCAAAAAATTTCAGAATTGCACCGTGCAATGTGGAGATATTACTGTTTGTGCATTTACAATATTCATTGATTTTTGCCATTGAAAAACATGTTTTTCATATACCAGAAATGTTTGAAGCTACTGACTGAATGAAAGGAGCTGGCATCTCACTCTCTTTGAATCTTCTTTATCATGCTAGGATTAACAGGAAAAAGCTAAAAATTTCAGAATTGCACCGTGCAATGTGGAGATATTACTGTTTGTGCATTTACAATATTCATTGATTTTTGCCATTGAAAAACATGTTTTTCATATACCAGAAATGTTTGAAGCTACTGAATGAATGAAAGGAGCTGGCATCTCACTCTCTTTGAATCTTCTTTATCATGCTAGGATTAACAGGAAAAAGCTAAAAATTTCAGAATTGCACCTTGCAATGTGGAGATATTACTGTTTGTGCATTTACAATATTCATTGATTTTTGCCATTGAAAAACGTCCAGAAATGTTTGAAGCTACTGACTGAATGAAAGGAGCTGGCATCTCACTCTCTTTGAATCTTCTTTATCATGCTAGGATTAGCAGGAAAAAGCAAAAAATTTCAGAATTGCACCGTGCAATGTGGAGATATTACTGTTTGTGCATTTACAATATTCATTGATTTTTGCCATTGAAAAACATGTTTTTCATATACCAGAAATGTTTGAAGCTACTGACTGAATGAAAGGAGCTGGCATCTCACTCTCTTTGAATCTTCTTTATCATGCTAGGATTAACAGGAAAAAGCTAAAAATTTCAGAATTGCACCTTGCAATGTGGAGATATTACTGTTTGTGCATTTACAATATTCATTGATTTTTGCCATTGAAAAACGTCCAGAAATGTTTGAAGCTACTGACTGAATGAAAGGAGCTGGCATCTCACTCTCTTTGAATCTTCTTTATCATGCTAGGATTAGCAGGAAAAAGCAAAAAATTTCAGAATTGCACCTTGCAATGTGGAGATATTACTGTTTGTGCATTTACAATATTCATTGATTTTTGCCATTGAAAAACATGTTTTTCATATACCAGAAATG
The DNA here is from genome assembly GCF_046119375.1 of Phyllobates terribilis. NCBI lineage: Eukaryota > Metazoa > Chordata > Amphibia > Anura > Dendrobatidae > Phyllobates > Phyllobates terribilis. The sequence goes on along the minus strand of NW_027369779.1, from coordinate 6,585 downwards.
TTTGAAGCTACTGACTGAATGAAAGGAGCTGGCATCTCACTCTCTTTGAATCTTCTTTATCATGCTAGGATTAGCAGGAAAAAGCAAAAAATTTCAGAATTGCACCGTGCAATGTGGAGATATTACTGTTTGTGCATTTACAATATTCATTGATTTTTGCCATTGAAAAACATGTTTTTCATATACCAGAAATGTTTGAAGCTACTGACTGAATGAAAGGAGCTGGCATCTCACTCTCTTTGAATCTTCTTTATCATGCTAGGATTAACAGGAAAAAGCTAAAAATTTCAGAATTGCACCGTGCAATGTGGAGATATTACTGTTTGTGCATTTACAATATTCATTGATTTTTGCCATTGAAAAACATGTTTTTCATATACCAGAAATGTTTGAAGCTACTGACTGAATGAAAGGAGCTGGCATCTCACTCTCTTTGAATCTTCTTTATCATGCTAGGATTAACAGGAAAAAGCTAAAAATTTCAGAATTGCACCTTGCAATGTGGAGATATTACTGTTTGTGCATTTACAATATTCATTGATTTTTGCCATTGAAAAACGTCCAGAAATGTTTGAAGCTACTGACTGAATGAAAGGAGCTGGCATCTCACTCTCTTTGAATCTTCTTTATCATGCTAGGATTAGCAGGAAAAAGCAAAAAATTTCAGAATTGCACCGTGCAATGTGGAGATATTACTGTTTGTGCATTTACAATATTCATTGATTTTTGCCATTGAAAAACATGTTTTTCATATACCAGAAATGTTTGAAGCTACTGACTGAATGAAAGGAGCTGGCATCTCACTCTCTTTGAATCTTCTTTATCATGCTAGGATTAACAGGAAAAAGCTAAAAATTTCAGAATTGCACCTTGCAATGTGGAGATATTACTGTTTGTGCATTTACAATATTCATTGATTTTTGCCATTGAAAAACGTCCAGAAATGTTTGAAGCTACTGACTGAATGAAAGGAGCTGGCATCTCACTCTCTTTGAATCTTCTTTATCATGCTAGGATTAGCAGGAAAAAGCAAAAAATTTCAGAATTGCACCTTGCAATGTGGAGATATTACTGTTTGTGCATTTACAATATTCATTGATTTTTGCCATTGAAAAACATGTTTTTCATATACCAGAAATGTTTGAAGCTACTGACTGAATGAAAGGAGCTGGCATCTCACTCTCTTTGAATCTTCTTTATCATGCTAGGATTAGCAGGAAAAAGCAAAAAATTTCAGAATTGCACCGTGCAATGTGGAGATATTACTGTTTGTGCATTTACAATATTCATTGATTTTTGCCATTGAAAAACGTCCAGAAATGTTTGAAGCTACTGACTGAATGAAAGGAGCTGGCATCTCACTCTCTTTGAATCTTCTTTATCATGCTAGGATTAACAGGAAAAAGCAAAAAATTTCAGAATTGCACCTTGCAATGTGGAGATATTACTGTTTGTGCATTTACAATATTCATTGATTTTTGCCATTGAAAAACGTCCAGAAATGTTTGAAGCTACTGACTGAATGAAAGGAGCTGGCATCTCACTCTCTTTGAATCTTCTTTATCATGCTAGGATTAGCAGGAAAAAGCAAAAAATTTCAGAATTGCACCTTGCAATGTGGAGATATTACTGTTTGTGCATTTACAATATTCATTGATTTTTGCCATTGAAAAACATGTTTTTCATATACCAGAAATGTTTGAAGCTACTGACTGAATGAAAGGAGCTGGCATATCACTCTCTTTGAATCTTCTTTATCATGCTAGGATTAGCAGGAAAAAGCAAAAAATTTCAGAATTGCACCTTGCAATGTGGAGATATTACTGTTTGTGCATTTACAATATTCATTGATTTTTGCCATTGAAAAACGTCCAGAAATGTTTGAAGCTACTGACTGAATGAAAGGAGCTGGCATCTCACTCTCTTTGAATCTTCTTTATCATGCTAGGATTAACAGGAAAAAGCAAAAAATTTCAGAATTGCACCTTGCAATGTGGAGATATTACTGTTTGTGCATTTACAATATTCATTGATTTTTGCCATTGAAAAACAAGTTTTTCATATACCAGAAATGTTTGAAGCTACTGACTGAATGAAAGGAGCTGGCATCTCACTCTCTTTGAATCTTCTTTATCATGCTAGGATTAGCAGGAAAAAGCAAAAAATTTCAGAATTGCACCTTGCAATGTGGAGATATTACTGTTTGTGCATTTACAATATTCATTGATTTTTGCCATTGAAAAACATGTTTTTCATATACCAGAAATGTTTGAAGCTACTGACTGAATGAAAGGAGCTGGCATCTCACTCTCTTTGAATCTTCTTTATCATGCTAGGATTAACAGGAAAAAGCTAAAAATTTCAGAATTGCACCGTGCAATGTGGAGATATTACTGTTTGTGCATTTACAATATTCATTGATTTTTGCCATTGAAAAACATGTTTTTCATATACCAGAAATGTTTGAAGCTACTGACTGAATGAAAGGAGCTGGCATCTCACTCTCTTTGAATCTTCTTTATCATGCTAGGATTAGCAGGAAAAAGCAAAAAATTTCAGAATTGCACCTTGCAATGTGGAGATATTACTGTTTGTGCATTTACAATATTCATTGATTTTTGCCATTGAAAAACATGTTTTTCATATACCAGAAATGTTTGAAGCTACTGACTGAATGAAAGGAGCTGGCATCTCACTCTCTTTGAATCTTCTTTATCATGCTAGGATTAGCAGGAAAAAGCTAAAAATTTCAGAATTGCACCTTGCAATGTGGAGATATTACTGTTTGTGCATTTACAATATTCATTGATTTTTGCCATTGAAAAACATGTTTTTCATATACCAGAAATGTTTGAAGCTACTGACTGAATGAAAGGAGCTGGCATCTCACTCTCTTTGAATCTTCTTTATCATGCTAGGATTAGCAGGAAAAAGCTAAAAATTTCAGAATTGCACCTTGCAATGTGGAGATATTACTGTTTGTGCATTTACAATATTCATTGATTTTTGCCATTGAAAAACATGTTTTTCATATACCAGAAATGTTTGAAGCTACTGACTGAATGAAAGGAGCTGGCATCTCACTCTCTTTGAATCTTCTTTATCATGCTAGGATTAGCAGGAAAAAGCTAAAAATTTCAGAATTGCACCTTGCAATGTGGAGATATTACTGTTTGTGCATTTACAATATTCATTGATTTTTGCCATTGAAAAACATGTTTTTCATATACCAGAAATGTTTGAAGCTACTGACTGAATGAAAGGAGCTGGCATCTCACTCTCTTTGAATCTTCTTTATCATGCTAGGATTAACAGGAAAAAGCTAAAAATTTCAGAATTGCACCGTGCAATGTGGAGATATTACTGTTTGTGCATTTACAATATTCATTGATTTTTGCCATTGAAAAACATGTTTTTCATATACCAGAAATGTTTGAAGCTACTGACTGAATGAAAGGAGCTGGCATCTCACTCTCTTTGAATCTTCTTTATCATGCTAGGATTAGCAGGAAAAAGCAAAAAATTTCAGAATTGCACCGTGCAATGTGGAGATATTACTGTTTGTGCATTTACAATATTCATTGATTTTTGCCATTGAAAAACATGTTTTTCATATACCAGAAATGTTTGAAGCTACTGACTGAATGAAAGGAGCTGGCATCTCACTCTCTTTGAATCTTCTTTATCATGCTAGGATTAGCAGGAAAAAGCAAAAAATTTCAGAATTGCACCTTGCAATGTGGAGATATTACTGTTTGTGCATTTACAATATTCATTGATTTTTGCCATTGAAAAACATGTTTTTCATATACCAGAAATGTTTGAAGCTACTGACTGAATGAAAGGAGCTGGCATCTCACTCTCTTTGAATCTTCTTTATCATGCTAGGATTAGCAGGAAAAAGCAAAAAATTTCAGAATTGCACCGTGCAATGTGGAGATATTACTGTTTGTGCATTTACAATATTCATTGATTTTTGCCATTGAAAAACGTCCAGAAATGTTTGAAGCTACTGACTGAATGAAAGGAGCTGGCATCTCACTCTCTTTGAATCTTCTTTATCATGCTAGGATTAACAGGAAAAAGCTAAAAATTTCAGAATTGCACCGTGCAATGTGGAGATATTACTGTTTGTGCATTTACAATATTCATTGATTTTTGCCATTGAAAAACATGTTTTTCATATACCAGAAATGTTTGAAGCTACTGACTGAATGAAAGGAGCTGGCATCTCACTCTCTTTGAATCTTCTTTATCATGCTAAGATTAACAGGAAAAAGCTAAAAATTTCAGAATTGCACCGTGCAATGTGGAGATATTACTGTTTGTGCATTTACAATATTCATTGATTTTTGCCATTGAAAAACATGTTTTTCATATACCAGAAATGTTTGAAGCTACTGACTGAATGAAAGGAGCTGGCATCTCACTCTCTTTGAATCTTCTTTATCATGCTAGGATTAGCAGGAAAAAGCAAAAAATTTCAGAATTGCACCGTGCAATGTGGAGATATTACTGTTTGTGCATTTACAATATTCATTGATTTTTGCCATTGAAAAACGTCCAGAAATGTTTGAAGCTACTGACTGAATGAAAGGAGCTGGCATCTCACTCTCTTTGAATCTTCTTTATCATGCTAGGATTAGCAGGAAAAAGCTAAAAATTTCAGAATTGCACCGTGCAATGTGGAGATATTACTGTTTGTGCATTTACAATATTCATTGATTTTTGCCATTGAAAAACATGTTTTTCATATACCAGAAATGTTTGAAGCTACTGACTGAATGAAAGGAGCTGGCATCTCACTCTCTTTGAATCTTCTTTATCATGCTAGGATTAACAGGAAAAAGCTAAAAATTTCAGAATTGCACCGTGCAATGTGGAGATATTACTGTTTGTGCATTTACAATATTCATTGATTTTTGCCATTGAAAAACATGTTTTTCATATACCAGAAATGTTTGAAGCTACTGACTGAATGAAAGGAGCTGGCATCTCACTCTCTTTGAATCTTCTTTATCATGCTAGGATTAGCAGGAAAAAGCAAAAAATTTCAGAATTGCACCGTGCAATGTGGAGATATTACTGTTTGTGCATTTACAATATTCATTGATTTTTGCCATTGAAAAACGTCCAGAAATGTTTGAAGCTACTGACTGAATGAAAGGAGCTGGCATCTCACTCTCTTTGAATCTTCTTTATCATGCTAGGATTAACAGGAAAAAGCTAAAAATTTCAGAATTGCACCGTGCAATGTGGAGATATTACTGTTTGTGCATTTACAATATTCATTGATTTTTGCCATTGAAAAACATGTTTTTCATATACCAGAAATGTTTGAAGCTACTGACTGAATGAAAGGAGCTGGCATCTCACTCTCTTTGAATCTTCTTTATCATGCTAGGATTAGCAGGAAAAAGCAAAAAATTTCAGAATTGCACCGTGCAATGTGGAGATATTACTGTTTGTGCATTTACAATATTCATTGATTTTTGCCATTGAAAAACGTCCAGAAATGTTTGAAGCTACTGACTGAATGAAAGGAGCTGGCATCTCACTCTCTTTGAATCTTCTTTATCATGCTAGGATTAGCAGGAAAAAGCTAAAAATTTCAGAATTGCACCGTGCAATGTGGAGATATTACTGTTTGTGCATTTACAATATTCATTGATTTTTGCCATTGAAAAACATGTTTTTCATATACCAGAAATGTTTGAAGCTACTGACTGAATGAAAGGAGCTGGCATCTCACTCTCTTTGAATCTTCTTTATCATGCTAGGATTAACAAGAAAAAGCTAAAAATTTCAGAATTGCACCGTGCAATGTGGAGATATTACTGTTTGTGCATTTACAATATTCATTGATTTTTGCCATTGAAAAACATGTTTTTCATATACCAGAAATGTTTGAAGCTACTGACTGAATGAAAGGAGCTGGCATCTCACTCTCTTTGAATCTTCTTTATCATGCTAGGATTAGCAGGAAAAAGCAAAAAATTTCAGAATTGCACCTTGCAATGTGGAGATATTACTGTTTGTGCATTTACAATATTCATTGATTTTTGCCATTGAAAAACGTCCAGAAATGTTTGAAGCTACTGACTGAATGAAAGGAGCTGGCATCTCACTCTCTTTGAATCTTCTTTATCATGCTAGGATTAGCAGGAAAAAGCTAAAAATTTCAGAATTGCACCGTGCAATGTGGAGATATTACTGTTTGTGCATTTACAATATTCATTGATTTTTGCCATTGAAAAACATGTTTTTCATATACCAGAAATGTTTGAAGCTACTGACTGAATGAAAGGAGCTGGCATCTCACTCTCTTTGAATCTTCTTTATCATGCTAGGATTAACAGGAAAAAGCTAAAAATTTCAGAATTGCACCTTGCAATGTGGAGATATTACTGTTTGTGCATTTACAATATTCATTGATTTTTGCCATTGAAAAACATGTTTTTCATATACCAGAAATGTTTGAAGCTACTGACTGAATGAAAGGAGCTGGCATCTCACTCTCTTTGAATCTTCTTTATCATGCTAGGATTAGCAGAAAAAGCTAAAAATTTCAGAATTGCACCGTGC
>NW_027369778.1:0-40347 GCF_046119375.1 Phyllobates terribilis | reverse complement strand
ATGAAGATTTTAGAGCGTGTCTCTAACGTTCTATCAGATTCATTTAGATACGAAGTGATACAAGTATCTAGCCAAACATTATCTTTTAGCATAATTTTATCTTTTAAGTTGAGTATCTATCTTCTATAACTAAAAGATTTAGTTGTTATGATTTAGATTTTATCTTCATTAGTTAGTAGATTCGATAGACCAGATGTTAGATGGTCTATATATATTAGAGATAGCATTTTTTCATGTGTTGACGAAGAGAGGCGAAACCAGGCATTTTGTGAACGTGAAAGAGAGTAGAGTATAGTTGCTTTAGAGATCTAGCTTACTTAGAAGTTTTATTATGTATGAAGCTAGACTGTAACTAGGATTGATAAGCAATATATGAGTTTGTTTGCAGAATATTGTGTCTTCAAGTTTATTTCCTCACATTAAAGATCCTTACGATCAACAAAGTTAACTTAAGACCACAAGGTCGCTGCCGTCGCGACCTAAGCAAAGATCAACATTGGTATCAGAGCAGGAACCGTTCTGTAATCAACCATGTCTTCCTCGACTCCAATTCATGGACAAACACTCAACAAGCCACCTCTACTAAAGGAAGGCGAACTCGACTAGTGGATCGAAATGCACAAGACTTGGATCAAGCAGATGGACGCTCAATGCTGGAACGTCATCGAATTAGGAGATGAAGAAATCCCTGAAGATATCACGAGAAGCGTGATGGACGCTGCCTACTACAGGAAGATCGAAGTTAATGCCAAAGCTAAGCCAGATGATCTTCGTCGGCCTACAGCGCCATGATGTTGACAAGGTAAAAAGTCTCCCTACTGCCAAGGAATTCTGGGATACAATCATAGTCATTCACAGAGGAAGTGAAGACATGAAGCACAATAGGAAATTCGTGTTACAACGCGAGTTTCATGCCTTCAGACAACTTGAGAATGAAAGCGTCCTTGATTGCCAGTCGTGATTCTTCGTGCTCACAGATAAGCTAACCGTTGTTGGCCACATCATCCCAGAGTATGAGAAGACACTCGCTGTCATACACGCTATGAGCGACAAATTTGAAATGGCTAGAGTATAGCCTTCATGTCTGAAGAAACCAAAGCTCTTCCAGTAGCCAAGATCTTTGGGAAGTTCTATGATCAAGAACAAGGCGACAAGCTGAGATCTTTGTCAAGAGGAAGCGACACAAAACAAGTCGCTTTGAAGCTGTCAAAAGTTCTAGATAGGATGGAGAACCAAGACGAAGAAGAAGATGATGATAAAGACGTAGTCTTAATGACCAAGATGGTCAAGCGATTCTTAAAAAACAAGAAAGGAACCTTACCCTCCTCATCTGACCCCCAACGCGACCTCAGCAGCTACACCTGCTACAATTGCCAGCAAAAGGGGCATCTAGCAAGAGACTGCACCAAGCCAAAGGTTGAGCAATCTGAAAAGAAGGCACTCATGACCACTTCTGCATGGGGAGATGATGATGATGATGATGCAGACTTACATGAAGGGTTCACATGCTTATGTCTAATGGCTGGAGAACAAAGTTCTGAAGACTCCGAGGTATCAATCTCACTTCCTAATAGCTTCACTAAAAAGATTCACATGCTTGATAAACCTGATTTAATCAATATAATTCTAGGAATAATAGAAGAGAGCGAGCGACTACAAACTGAAAATGATAGCTATGAAAAGGAAATAGAAGATCTTCATGCTGAATGTTTAGATTTATCTACTAGGCTAGCAAATAAAGAGATAGACTTTCAAAAGGCTAAAGAAACAACCTTGTTAACCAAGGAGTGCTTGGGCTGCAAAGGTAAAGCGCTTAATAAAGCGTCTACACAAGCACCCACTCCTGTTTCTATGGCAAGCGAAAGCCTACTTGAAACTAATGACCTAGTAAAAAGGGTCATCCTTGATGTCGCTGGTATCGCATCCCTAATTGAAAAGCGATCAGTTAATCAAACAGTGTTTGTTAAAGCGAGAGGGCTTGGCTATGAATCTGATGATAATGTTAAATTTTCATCCATGCATGAGAAATTAGCCAAGGAACTCGTTGAAAAGGCTGACGTGTTGGATAAGGCTCTTCAAGCTTGCAAAAGCAAGAATGAGTTCTTATAAGACAAAGTGAAAGTCTTGGAAAACCCCAAACATAAGTCAAAATGGTATCATGGGGAAAAAGCTCATGTCATGTATGTATCACAAGCCCAAGGGACTCACGAGGTCAAGGGGTGCACCAAAAATGCAAAGCCCTTTAGACCAGGACGTGGAAAATATGGGCGAGTGACCTATTAAGACTGGTGTAGATACTGTGGTTGCATTGGTCATACAATCTATAACTGTAAGAAGAAACAGGCTCTTGACAACAAGCCTTATGTTTCTCCTTGCAATGATGTTGCTCATGAACATGAATCATCGTGACATCAGTACCAACACCAGCGACCTTCAAATCACACCAAGCGATATGATAATTATCACCAGCGACATCAGAACATTCATCAGACATATCAAACCCAAGAAAATCAACATGCTAAACCTAGATCAAAGATAAAACAGAATGCTAGGATCAACTCTAATCATAATGAATCCTATGAAACTGCTCCCATGACCTTCAATATCATTCATGCTGATGGGACTCGCTCCAAAGCGACCCACGATACTAATTCACCCAGTAAAGGTGAGCTTCACTGGGTACCAAAAGTTTGAATTCTTCTTGCGTAGGTTGGAAGCGCTAAGGAACGAGGGTATTTAGATAGTGGCTGCTCTTGCCACATGACAGGATTCAAGGAATATTGAATTAACTCATTGTAGAACTGAAGAGCAAGTGGCGGATATCTTCACCAAAGCCTTGAACAAGGATCAATTTGTCAATCTAAGGCTCCTTCTGGGAATGATCCCCTTCACATAAGCGACCTACGTCTGTAAGTTCCCTCTACTCTGACTAGAACTATCTGCTTATATATTGATATTGGGAACTTAGGACTCGCTTGAAATGACTGGCAAACTTTAGCATTAGCTTTAGTCTTTCGCATGCTCTGGTTGATGCCTTTGTAATTTAATTAGGTGAATCTTCGCGACTTTATAGATCTAACTAGAAATTATGGACCCGCATACTCTTCTTTGAAATCCTATGAACATAATCACATTGATCACTTCTTAGCCCATTACAAAGCCCAACGAGATATGATATGTGATTATAAAGTGTCCCTAGCCTAATCTTGTGTAACGTTCCCTATGACCCTCATAACTCACAACTGGGAATATCCACTTGATATTAAAGTCCTACCCTAATTTGCAAATTGCATATGCATATGTACTATTCTATGTGTTTTTTGTCCTTCAATTTTAAATGTATGCATGTGTCTACCCCAGATAGGACTGAGAGTGAATAGATTAGGACCTCTATGTCTCTAATTCTTATACAGGTACGCGTGTTTTGGGTCCGTTGTGATATCGCTTGTGCTCTTTAGAGGTTGCGTCGTCACTACAGGGTATCGCGAACTATATTTCAGTCGCTACCATAGCGACCATACCTGACATATCTTCAACGATGAGCAAACCTCAATGGTAAGAAAAGTAAACTGAAGCGCCTGAAAATAAGCAGCTCAACGGCTAGGTCTGCAGCGCCGCACATTGAAAATCACGAAAAGTAGCCGTTACCGCTCGCTTAAGAAAAGTAGCCGTTACCGCTCGCTGAAGCAATATAGCCATTACCGCCCGCTTAAGAAAAGTAGCCGTTAGCGACCACCGACTATCCAAACCCTATAAATTCCTGACCCATTCACCCACATAATACCCTTTCGCTACCTTCTCTCATATCGCTGCCATAATTTTCTTGCTCTCCACTCTCTCAATCTTAGTCGCTACCCTCAATTCCCAAACTTTTACCTAAGCACTACCACTACTTCACACCGAAATGGATCCCTCACAATTTCTTGCCCTCCAAACTCTCATGGGTACTCTTTCTGAGGAGCAAAAGAGGCTTCTCCTCGGTGGCGCTCCCACTTCAGCTCTCTTTGCCGCTACAACACCCCAGAGCAAGCCTCCGGTGCCTATGACCTCCTCTGTTGAAGGTGTCGGCTCTTTTGTAAAGGTACCTCCACAAACACCACTTCACAACCCCCTTCCTCCTCTCTCTGTAGAAAACACACCATCACAGAAGGAAGATGAGATTATCCCTGTCTCATCGGCTGAACGAACACCTTCCAAACACACACCCAGTCCCTCCTTATCCAGCGACTCTGTCAGCACACCCGATCACACCCCCTCTAAATGCCACTCCCCTGAGGAAGTCGTACCACCCACCCTAACCATCCAGGCCTCTGGAGACGCCACAACTAGCGCAACCAAGCGCATGGGTCTGAGGAAGCGACCTCAGAAACAAACCCCTGAAGGGTCGGCACTGCACAAGCGTCCTCGCAAAACCACTCGACGCTCCCCAGCACCTCCAAAAGCTCCTTTCCCCATGGCCATCACCGCAGCACCACTAAAATCCACTTCCACCACCACATACCTTAAACCCTTCCAGTTTCCCCCGCCATACACCGGCGATGAGCCCCTTCAGGTTGGCGACAGTAAATACAGAGGCAGACCAATCATTGAGCCGCTACTCCTGGTCGAGCAAGAGCTGCTAGATCTAGCTGAGGCGTACGATCTCACGCACGCCATTGAGCTTCTGTGACAGCACGACTGGCTAAACATGGAGTCCATTCCGTTTGACTACGACCCGGATCAGATTCGTGCCTTCTATCACCACCTTGCGGTCGCGGTGCCAGTCGCTTCTCGAAACGACCCAGAGAAAATCGTCAATGAGCTCACCTGCTTGCTCTTCCACGACGACGAAACATTCTCCATCAATCCCAGGCTGATTGGTGAGCTACTCGGGCTTCCCACAGGTGGTGACAGGTACGCGACCCTGCAGAAGAAAAATCCACCTCGGGGGGGCCTCGTCACCTTCAAAAACAAGGTGTTCATTCCAGGCGACAACAAGCGACCACTCCACAATAGTTATCTGCACTGGCCGCTCAAGCTCGTACATCAGGTGATAAGCAAGAATATCGTCCCTCGCCAGGACGCGCCGTGCAAAATCACGAATGGGGAGGCTGGCATCCTCAAGACGGTCGCTGATGGTCTGCCTATTGATACTCCTAAAATCATCATGCAGAACATCATCAATAAGGTAAATTCCACGCACTTCCCGCTTCCCTACCCTCACATAATTAAGAAGATTATGGTGCGTTTGAGACTGTATCGACCTGTGGATGAGCGACGTTGCACCCACATACTAACTGAGCAGCGCATTCGCCGCCTTCGCGACCTTCACGATCCAGAAAAAGCTACACCACCTCCTTCCCCAGTGAAGTTCATAGCGACTTCCAGCAAGGGAAAAGGTAAAATGGACGAAGTCGCTGAAGACGCCTCTGCCTAACCCCTGCCAAGCTCTGAGCTGCCCCTCGCACGCGATCTGCTCGCCGCTTTCCTCCAGCAGCAGGTCACAAACGAGAAACTGCTTCGGTCAAATGAGAACATTCTGGACGCGTTGCTAACAATCAATAAAAATGTGTGCGCGACTCATAAACTGATCAAGAGTAGGTGCACCCAGCTAGCTTGCCTGGTCGCTGGTCGCGACCCAGATCCAGTGCTATTCCAGTTTCTTCCCTCTGAGCAACGCCTAGCCTATGAAAAGGCGTGGGCGGAGTACCACCAGTATCTAGAGGAGGAGCGAGCTCGGGAAGAGGACGAAGCGGCCAAGGCAACGGGGGACGTGCCTCCAACACAAGAAGCACCAGCGACTACAGCTCCAGAGCAACAAATGATCGCGACAGCTTCGGAAAACGCTGATCCTGTTGACGAAGAAGCAACTTAGTTGTCTTTTTCTTTTTCATGTTCCGAGTCCTTTTTAGTCTTTTCCTTAGGTTAATCCAGCCAGTAGCTTTTTGGGTGCGTAGGCGAAATGAATATAAAAGTATGCTTTGCTCATTTTTCTCTACTTGCTCTATTATCTTGCCTAGTTATAACTTAGTTCCTTTCGCTTAGGCATCTTATCATCATTACTCTAGAGAGTAGATCATGATAGCCGCCTTAGTTCCCTAATCATATATATGCATGAATTTTTCAATGATGTCAAAATGGGGAATAGACCTGTCATACCGGTTGCTTAAGTCAGGGGGAACTATTAGCATAAGAAGCGACCTATGGAAACACAAAGCGAGACTTGATCAAGGTAAAGTGTTACTTATCACTGCTTCTCTAAACATGGTCCTACATTAGAAGATTCAATAGTCTTCTAAACATGTTGCCTTAAATATATGCCATGTCTTATATAGTTTGTCATCATTAAAAAGGGGGAAATTGTTAGGTCAAGCTAGTATTGCTTTACCTCAGTTTCTCTAGTTTTAATGATAACAAACACTTGCTTTTAATATCTACATTGAGTTTCCTCAGTATAGGTACTTGGGAAGCGTATGGAGTGGAGCAGAGCACGGAAAGCAAGTCGCGGTGATCAGGAGAAGGTCGCTATACATGAATCAGAGGTCGCGACTATATACAGAAGGTCGCTTTAATGACAGAGAAGGTCGCGACAATCACAGACAAGTATTTGTCTAATATAAGATGTTGTAAAGTCTAAGCTGTAAAGACTTATCAACAAAGAACACTAGTGCCAAGCATAGAAGATAGTCGCGAAAGCCATTGGAAGGTCGTTGCAGACGTTATGCCATCAAAGCGACCTCAAGACTATAAGACTAAGCGAATTGCCTTCGGCACTTAGAAGATATGAAGATGTTAGAGCGTGTCTCTCACGTTCTATCAGATTCATTTAGATACGAAGTGATACAAGTATCTAGCCAAACATTATCTTTTAGCATAATTTTATCTTTTAAGTTGAGTATCTATCTCCTATAACTAGAAGATTTAGTTGTTATGATTTAGATTTTATCTTTCATTAGTTAGTAGATTCAATAGACCAGATGTTAGATGGTCTATATATATTAGAGATAGCATTTTGTCATGTGTTGATGAAGAGAGGCGAAACCAGGCATTTGTGAACGTGAAACAGAGTAGAGTATAGTTGCTTTAGAGATCTAGATTACTTAGAAGTTTTATTGTGTATGAAACTTGACTGTAACTAGGATTGATAAGCAATATACGAGTTTGTTTGCAGAACATTGTGGCTTCAAGTTTATTTCCGCACATTAAAGATCCTTACGATCAACAAAGTTAACTTAAGACCACAAGGTCGCTGCCATCGCGACCTAAGCAAAGATCAACGATCCTACAAGTTGTATTAACCCTCTACTTGATTATGGAAGATACATAGTCAAATTAATTAAATTTAACTTCGTGTCTCTTTGAATTCCAAGACTCCACGTAATTCATTTCATATCCTTTAGTACAATTAAATATTCTCATTCTCAAAACCGCCTTAAACCTTTTCTCTTTTTATGTTCCGACCCTTCTTTGCAGAAGTCAAAGCATAACCTCTATCACTCTATAAATACAGAAATGAATACACGCATGTTGTCCCATAAGAGCGGCCATCACCATGAATGTATACATACGAATAAAAAATTGAGTGGTTTATGATTGGGAAAAGATTATCAATATCAAAGAGAAGTCAAATTTAATGTCAATTTATTCCTATAAATTTCTATTCTTCTGCATGTTTTCTTCCATATTTTCTATTACCTTCAATTCTTAATATGTGTATATAGTTTGTTGTCATTTTACGATGTTAGTTAATATAGTGGATAAAATGAAATTTAAAACTTTAGAATATAGACTCAAATAATAACAGCGACTGATTACATACCTAATAAAAAACAATGTAATGTACAATAATCCATGGAGTATCATACATGGTCACACAAGTTACGTAATAAAAAAAGCTTCAATTGCAAGTATGTGCTTGACCGACAATGCACATTGTATGTTAAAGTAACAAATTATTCTATTAATTTCTAACGAGAATGCCGCCTCAATTTTATGTTTTCACCTATACAAAGATCCACAACCCAAACACAAGCCCATGCGAAGCATACAACTCTTCAATAAAAGTAATTTTCCTTAAAAAAAAGAAAGACACAATAGCTCGTGCATAGCACGGGCATGCCATAACTAGTATATAGAATAATTGGGGATGGTGCAAAAGAGAAAATGTGGGATTTAAGATTTCTAACTAGGATTCCACAAATAATAGTTAATATGACTCTTGATCTTTGTATAATCGATTAAATTCATTAAACCCTCATATATCTTTCTTCCGTGATGGAAATACTTAATGTAATTGAACAAAGTAAGTCGCACATACTATAAAAATGGAAATAAAATAAACAATAAGACATAGACAACGGAAATAAGAGTAGTACATGGTACTATTAAGGGAAGAAAAAAAGGAATAGAGAATATTAATGGCAAAAAATATCCGCAAAAAACAAACAAATATTCAAAAACACAAGAAAAATTAAAATGAGCATACAATAAAAAATAGAAGAAAAAAAGGGTGAGGTACATGGCACTTAAAGGAAGAAAAAAGGTGTAAATTTGGAAAAAATTAAACAAAGAAATACCAGTCATATAAAATAAGACAATCTTACTAACAAACTTATTATTTAATTACGTGATTGAATTCTTATTACTAATACGTACAAACCGGGTCCTGAAGCCGACCCCACCTTAGTATCCCATCCCTTCATTGGAGGAGGTAAATCCGGAAATAGCGCCAACTAGGCGGCCGCGGGATTCGAACACGGGAAGAATCAGGCTGATAGCCACATTCTTCGCATATGACCCTACATTTGCCACTCGACTATTAAAACACACAAAAAGTGGTGTCATGGTAACCAAACGGTACAAATAAAGTAAAAAAGAGAACAAAACTTTAAGAAAATGGTACCATAGTACAGCATGACAACGAAAAATGGAGGTTAAAATACACAAAATAATATATACACAACATAAAATGCGCAAAAGCGTACTAAAAATGGACGTGTGTAGAACGAACACGAAGGTGCTAGTATATATACATATATATATTGTTATATTATCTTAATCTTAATACATATAAAGATTAGAGCGACATTGAAATCTTAAATGTAAATTTGCATTTTCATTACTCCACCATTGAAGACCAATTTTAACCCATTTTTAATTTCCTTACCTCTGAATATAGCATTGGCGTCATTAATACCCTCCTCATTTTTTCGCATCATTAACCTCTAGAATTCCTATTACTCGGTCCAATTTGTTCGGCCTAATTTGGTTAGCCCAATCACTCTTCCTTAGCCTATATATAGAGACATTCTCCATTGTGCAGGAATATCTTCCTCTCTTCCTCTCTTTTGAGAAGGATACTCTGTAGTTGCCAACATACGTGATCCTCTACATCAGAAACTCGATTTTCTTCTTAGATCTAAATCAATTTGAGAAGTATGCTCTGTAGTTGCCCACATACGGGATTCTCTACATTAGAAAATCGATTTTCTTCTTAGATATAAATTGATTTTAGAAGTATGCCCTCAAACTCAACTTGGATTTGTTTAATTTCCTTAGTTGCCCTTATTTTCTTTAATCATCTTTTGGAAATAAGTGTGAACGAAAAACTAAAATCTCTCTGTAAAATTAAAATTGCATTAGCCTTCTACTCAATTAGGAAAGATAAATAGTCAAATTAAGTAAATTAAGCTTCGTGTCCCTTTGAATTCCAAGAGTCCACATAATTCACTTCTTATCCTTCATTACTATTAAATAAAAATCCTTTCTCATTCTGAAACCGCATTGAATCTTTTCTCTTTCTATGTTCCGACCCTTCTTTTCACAAGTCAAAACATCACCTCCATTGCTCAATAAATAAATAAATGAACACACACATACAGTCCTATAAGAGAGCCCATCACCATGAATCTATACATCATATCATATCATATCATAATCCTTATAAAGTTGAGTTTTTTTTAGCATATTTCTCAACATACCCTTATTTTCAGTATTGATCATTTTTAAATAAATGCGAAAGAAAAACAAAAACTCTCAAATAAAATAGAAGTTGTATTAACCCTCTACTTGGTTATGGAAGATAAATAGTCAAATTAATTAAATTTAACTTCATGTCTCTTTGAATTCAAAGACTCCACGTAATTCGTTTCATATCCTTTAGTACAATTAAATATTCTCATTCTCAACACCGCCTTAAACCTTTTCTCTTTTTATGTTCCGACCCTTCTTTGCAAAAGTCAAAGCATAACCTCTATCACTCTATAATTACAGAAATGAGTGCATGCATGCAGTCCCATAAGAGTGGCCATCAACATGAATCTCTCACATAAAATGAAAATTGCATTAGCCTTCTACTCAATTAGGAAAGATAAATAGTCAAATTAAGTAAATTAAGCTTCGCGTTCCTTTGAATTCCAAGAGTCCACAAATTGACTTGTTATCCTTTATTACTATTAAATGAAAGTCCTTTCTTAATATGAAACCGCATTGAACCGTTGCTCTTTCTATGTTCCGACCCTTCTTTTCACAAGTCCAAGCATCACGTCCATTGCTCTATAAATAAATAAATGAACACACACATACAGTCCTATAAGAGATCCCATCACAATGAATCTATACATCATATCATATCATAATCCTTATAAAGTTTACTTTTTAAGCATATTTCTCAACATACCCTTATTTTCATTACTGATCATTTTTAAAATAAATGCAAAAGAAAAACGAAAAACTCTCAAATAAAATAGAAGTTGCATTAACCCTCTACTTGATTATGGAAGATAAATAGTCAAATTAATTAAATTTTATTTTATGTCCCTTTGAATTCCAAGACTCCATGTAATTCATTTCATATCATTTAGTACAATTAAATATTCTCATTCTCAAAACCGCCTTAAACCTTTTCTCTTTTTACGTTCCGATCCTTCTTTGCAGAAGTCATAGCATAACCTCTATCAATCTATAAATACAGAAATGAATGCACGCATGCAGTCCCATAAGAGCGGCCATCACCATGAATCTATACATACGAATAAAAAAATTGAGTGGTTTTATGATTGGGAAAAGGTGATCAATATTAAAGCGAAGTCAAACTTAATCTCAATTTATTCCTATAAATTTCTATTCTTTTGCATGTTTTCTTCCATCTTTTCTATCACCTTCAATTCTTAATATGTGTATATAGTTTGTTGTCATTTTACGATGTTAGTTAATATAGTGGATGAAATGGAATTTAAAACATTAAAAAAATAAGCTCAAATAATAACAACGAAAAGTTACATACCTAATCAAAAACAATGTATGTACAATAATCCATGGAGTATTACACATGATCACACAAGTTACGTAATAAAAAAAGCTTCAATTGCAAGTATATGCTTGATCGACAATGCACATTGAATGTTAAAGCAACAAATTATTTTATTAATTTCTAAGGAGAATGTCGCCTCAATTATATGTTTTCACCTATACAAAGATCCAACAACCCAAACACAAGCATGTGTGAAGCACACAATTCTTCAATAAAAGTAATTTTCCTTAAAAAAAAGAAAGACACAATAGACCGTGTGGTGTAAATCAATAAATGTGGGGTTTAAGAAACAATAAATATCCCCTCTATTCCTATTGAATTTTACAAAGGAATTAGGTTAAAGAAATTAGATAAGTATGTACTAAAATAACAAATACTCATCAAGTGCTTAAAAAGTGATTAGGTAAAAGATTTCTAAGAAGAAATTAAGTATCTTCTAAAATATATTGCATAAGAAACTCTGCATACTTTTCAAAATATTACAAACACTTCTATTATGATTAAAAAATATTACAAAACACTTCTAATATTATAATGACATTTACATACGAGTTAAGGAGTCTAAATATACATGCTTTTTGCGTATTCTTCTTTGCCTCCTACTGCTCCTTGATTATTGCTCCATATCTATTAAATATTTTAATATATAAAATGACAGTCTCATATTACACACAGAGCTTTAGTATTGTTACCAGTGGAGATTATGTTTTCATATATATTGGATATTTGAGTACAATAATATAATGATGTATCTTAAAAAAAGTAAAATGTACGAGTAAGTTAAGTTAATGATAAAGTCTATGACGTAAATTACTAATTTCTGAGGTATTACATAGATCAATCGATGCAAAGGTTCTTTAGAAACACAAAATAGTAAATGTGAGGTTTAAGATTCCTAATTATGATTCAAAAATAATAGCCAATATCAATCAGTCCATATTACCCTGTGACAACCCTTTCAAGAACCCTAATCCATTCAATTCTTTGAATTCTAAACATCCGTGACTCTTGATATTCTTGTAACCGGTTGAATTCATTAAACCTTCGTATATCTTTCTTCAGTAATGGCAACACTTAATGACAATGAACAAAGTAAGGTGCACAAACAAAAAAATGGGAATACAATAAATACGAAGACATAGTTAAAGCAAACAAGGGCAGTGCATGATACTATTAAGGGAAGAAAAAAGGGAACAAAGAACAGCAACAGCAAAAAACATTGGCTAAAAAAGAGACAAACATTCAAAAGCACAAGATAAATTAAATTCAACATACAACACAAAATTTTAAAAATAAGGCTAAGTTACACGGTACTTAATCGAATAAAAAAAGGTGTGAATTTAGAAAATTTAAACAAAAAATGTCACTCAAATAAAATAAGACAGTCTTACTGACAAGTTTATCATTTGATTATGCGATTGAATTCTTATGAAATAATCGACGAAGTAAAAACACACACAAAAAAGGGGTTCAATGATAACCAAACAGGACAAAAAAATAAAAAAAGAGAAAAAACTTTTTTAAAAAAATTCTACAACATCGCAACAAAAAATGGAGAGTCAAAAAAACAAACACAAAATAATGTATTCACAACATGAAACATGCAAAAGTGTAAAATAATAAATAAATAACGGGTCGTGCGAAAGTCCTAGTTTTTATATAAAATATTGGCCTCTTCTCATATTAATAAATAAACTTTTTTTTTTTTCTTTTTATTGGCCATGTCACACACAAATAGCCGTTATGTTTGTCGGGTCGTTTTAAAGATAGACAAACAAATTACTATGCGAACAAGGCAAAACTTAAGGTCTTGAACTATTTTAGTTCTTACACTTCACTAAATCCTATTAATTAGAATATAGCGGAAGTAAGGGTCCAACCCGCACAAGGCATAAACTTATTTAAACTTTTCTAGAGCAAATCTACTTAGGAAACGAAGGATTTTTTAGTTGATTACAATAATTAACAAAACAGAAAAAATAGTGATTTATAAAAGTAAATGAATCGATTCTTAGCAAAGAAAAATCATGTTGTTTGGGTGATGAATATCATTGTAATTCCTAACGACACAAAATCTAGCATATTTGACCCTACTCTTATACAGCAAGTATCTAGCACCTCAAACCAAGCATACTAAACCTAACAAAATTGGTTAACTACAACGAACGCCTATATTTCAAATCAATTGAAGAAATAAAGCTAAGATCACTAGGGAATAGGCATTTCGCAACTAGCCTAAAATGCAATTCTCTACACTAAGACTTAGTTCAAACCGAATCTATGTGTTCATGCTTGTTTTGAATGAATAAATTAAGACAATCGTCATTAATTTCTCCTACCAATTATGAATAAAGTCTTTAATCCTAGGTGATCAAGCTAGCAATAAATACAAAATTCAGTAGATAATAATCTCAGAGAAAAACAATCAAATCATGTTAATAAATCGAAGTAACTCAAATCATCAAACCAAACAACAATTCAAAGCTTCACTAAGAAATTGGGGCTTAGCCTTCCATAGAATGGTTCAAAAAGATTAAATGATTAAGAACCATACTAACCTTTAGAATAAACATAGAACACCCAATAGCACTATTGTAGAACGATAAAAAGAAGAAACCGTAAACAGTGTATTAAGTGTCTCTCCAAAAAAGCGGTAGAATGATAAAAAAGGATAAACTACAATGATAGAATTTTGCATGTTATAATGGCCCAACCTAAAAGAAATAACAAAACAAATAAAATTCAATAAATAACAACTAATCTCGTCCGAGATCGGAACTGAAAAGATATGAAGAAAAGATTAAGTTTTTTGACTTGTCTAGAGACCGGCATGCGCCAATGGTCATAGGAGGTCTCCATTGACTTCTCTATAGTCTCATACGAAATCCACATCGGTGGGCTCCGATGAATGTGTTGTGGCAGCTCATGAGGTATCTGCCAAGTATTGCCTTCTTTAGCCCGTTTTGCACCTCTGATGTGCATGTCTTTGTATTCACTCTTCCTATTCTCCTCGTTCACTCTAATAAGCTCCATAGTAGACCAAATCAGGCATATAGCGTCGAATAAAGTTTTGGACAAAATATGTCGTAAGAATGCCCATAAATGAAGTGAAATGATGATAATTCCTTGCTTATAGATGCTTAGTAGACATGCCTATCAAACATCCCCACACTTAAACTTCTACTCGTCTAGAGTGGAATAGAATATCACTCATCTCTTAGTAATCCCATGTAGAAAGCCCAAGTAAAAAAAAGCTCATATAGAAAAGTAACACCCAATAAGCTCGTCCCTCACCAATGCAACGTGTACAACAAGTTCTAATCTCACCGTAGAACACACTCAATCCATACAAAATAATCACTCATAACCATGTAACTGTATATCTAAGTGATAATAACCAATGATATCAATGAACATCCTAATCTCCTCTAAAACAAAGATCAAAGATAATGATCTCAAATTAAAATAAAAATCCTAACTCCATCTTAAACATCTCCTCTCCAATCCCCATAATGTCCTTCTTCTGTAAATAATATCCATCTCACACAACACATTTCAACCACTCATTCCTAGAGAAAAGATTCGCATAGCACAACACCAATATGCATCAAATACCGAAAAAGAAGTCTAATCCTAGTATCTACCCATATCATCGCCAATAGTGTGTCACGAATTTCCCAAAAGAAATTCATGATCAAAATATTTCATACTAAATGCAAATTAATCCCAAATTACTCTAGCAAAGAGAATTAAATCATGATCAACCACTCCTTCCTGCTTCTCCGAACTTTTGAACGCCTGCTGCCATCTCCGGGCTCGGCTTCTATCGACTCTGCTTCAGCTTCCTACCATCCGTCTTGCTCTGCCATCTCCCGTCGGTCTCGTACTGCAATCTCACGTCTCGTACTACCATCTCAAATACGTAATTAGGCATCATTAAATTCTGTTTCAAATGTCTGATTTCCTGAATTGCATAGTGTTGAAGTAATATATTTGGGTGAAAGGAAAAGGGTTAGATAATGTTGTTCATCCCTAAACTCTGTTTAATTGCGTTCAGTGCTGAGTTATCTAATTGCTCGCAGTAAAGTGTTGTGCTGAGTGTATTACTGAATGTATCTAAAGACTGTACTGAATTTGTATGTCTTAAATATTGTGTAAAACTTACCGATTTGATGAGATAGTGCACAAGTGCTTGCAAGAAGTATTGTGCTAATTGTGTAAAGTGGTGGGTGTGTAATTCCTATTTGTCAGCTTCATGTTTTTAGATTTGTATGTCTTAAATCTTGTGTACAACTTACCAATTTGATGAGATAGTGCACATTGTGTGCTTTATTTATTCCTATAAAGTTTATTTTTGGCATCTCAAGGTTGTACTGGATTTTACTGTAATGTACATGATTTCTTGTCTATAGGTGATTGCATGTGTAAGAATTGAAGTGAACAATTGGGACGTATGAACAAGTAGTGTATTATTCCGCCTCTTCTTTTTAGTGTTTTAGACAAGTGTAAACAAATTCACATCAGAACATATCTCTATAGCTTTACAGAAAGTCATACTTTTCTTTTCCATCATATATTTAGACGAAATAGCTAACAAAGTTGAGAATTCAAACATCATAAAAGAAAATGTGCGAATAAAGTTTTTCTTTATTTTTGCAGTAGCACCCTATCTAAGGTTTATATTAATTAGGTTTAGAATGGATGAGTTAAGGGCTATAGGGTTACGTCTATCCTTTTGTTGGAGGACGAATAAATCAAATTCTGTATAGGTCATACTAAATCATGATTACAATATCTTAGATAGATACTGCCACTATTCGTTTGTAATACAAATAGAAAATGAAATTTAAAAACCTTTTCTTCTTTTTTTTTAATTTTTGTTTTCGAAGATGCCTCCTTATCGATATGGGTAGATCTATATCCGTATACAATTTAATTCTTCTTTGCAGCTTTAGCCATCTCCTTTTTTTCTTTCTCAGTAACAAACAATGTTTTTTTCGGACGTGAAAATATTTCTTCATTGTGCTCAATCATGTTCTCAGCCTGCAAATATTAGGTGAAAAGTAGATATTCTCAATCATGTTCTCATCCTGCAGATATTAGCCATCCCCTTATGTTATTCTAAAGTTCATATAGTTCATGAGTGTTTTTCCCATTTTTAAATATTCTGATGATATTGTTTTTGATGTTGTTCTTCCCTTTCTTAGAAGGTTGTCTACATCTATTATAAAAGAACTTGAGCAGGATTTGAAGCACATCATTATTCACCATTCCTTTCTCACAGTTGTCTCTTCTAACATCAAGTAAATATGACAAACTCTTCCTATTATATGATCTCATTTCATGCATGTTTTTGCAATTATATTATACAAGTGAAACATGTTTAACAATCGTAGCTAACCTATATGGATTGTATGAGTGTACGTAATTTGGAGAAACTAAAAGGAGAAGAGAGAAAACGATTTATATTCAACAAGTATATTAGAGAGTATGAGTGTATCTAATTCAGATAAACTAAGTTTCCATCAAGTAAAGTACAGTGCAAAATTAACACTGTATAAAAGATAACAATCCGTTTTTTTGTTATTGTTTATAGAGTTTATAAGGTGAATGGTAAATTCATTTATGCGTTGCTTACTCTAAATAGCATATCTTGGTTTTTATTTTCAATAGTTTCAAGAAAATGGTAGATAAGTCTTAGATCTCAGCCATTTGTCAATCATATGAATATCTTGAGCGAGTAGAGTCATTTATTAGATTCACTATTGATAATGGTTCCAATCCTATGAAAATGATATTCCCTTGCAATAAGTGTGACTATTAAAGTAACTATAGCGCTAGCGTTATTAGATATCATCTCATATGTGATGGCATCAATATTGACTATAACATGTGGATATGGCACGAAGTGAAAGCATCTATTCAGTCTGCTAACTATGAATAGCAGTTCAACAATGATGTATTTGAGGAAGATCGTTTTATTTGTCCTACTCAAGTTTCTCAATTTTTTCAAAGCAATGATCATAGAGCTAATCATCTTGAAAATTACATGGAAGGAAACGTCCAAAATATGATATATGTTGCACCATATTATTTTAGGTAATAAGCCTTCATTCTTATAACATGTTAGCATATATTTCATTCCTAACTCATATGTATTAATATATTTTTTAGGTATCATTGGGTGTTAATTCAATAAATCCTCATTTGGGTTATGCTTATTGGATTGATCCACGACACAAAAAAGTAGATGAAATGGAGAGTTCTTAGTAGCAGCGTAAGTCTTTTTTGTGATTGAATGAGTAGAACAAGTTAAGTTTATCCATGTTTATCTTCTACCAATTAATATGAATTTTAAATAGGAGTTTTTAGCTGAAATACACCAAAATGAACAAAAAAACCCACGCAACAAAACTTTGTGGCATATCATTAAGGTTAATTGTTGAAATTTCATTCATATATTGTGTTTAGATTATTATGACATATTATTTATGCTTATTTTTATTTTTTGTTTCTTTTTGATTTGTAGTGTCCTCATCAAGAAAATGTGATTGATTCTGGATACTATGTGCTCATGTTTATACGAAAAATTGTCATTTCTCAAAAGCAATCTTTAACTATACCTACTAATGTAAGAAATTTATTTTTGTATATCACTTAGTCAAATTTTTTGAGACTTTTGTTATTAATACTTAACATGTTTGATATTTAGTGGAATGATAACAAGACTACTTACAAGCATGAAGATATTGATGAAATTCGAATGGAGTGGTTGGATTATTTATATCTCTTATTTAGGTAAGCAATTACACATTTTCACTTTGTATTATGATTTTATATGCACAATTGAATGTTGTTGTGTCTTATATATTTTCATGTGTTTCACTGTCTCTATAGGTACTCTTAATGTTGTTGTGTTCTTATATATTTCTCCATGGTAGTGAATATGAATAACTGGGAATTTGTAGAAGTGATTTTCCTTGATCAAAACTATTACAGACAATAGATACAACACAGACACTCTAAGTGAATTGTTGTTGCTGAATTATTGTTGTTGAATTGCTGATGTTTTTCAATTGTTGTTGTTGAACTCTTGTTGCTGAAGAAAGCATACAGCTGTTGTTGCAGTTATATAATTATTGTTGTTGAATTGTTGTTGTTTTTTACTTTCTATTGTTGATATACTTCAAAGCTTAATAGTTGTTGATTTACTGTTGTTGTTGTTGAATTGTTATTTTTGAACTGTTGTTGTTGAATTGTTGTTTTTGAATTGTTATTGCTTAATTGTTGTTGTTGAAGAAAGTATATTGTAGCTGTTGCAGTTGCAGAATTACTTTTGCTGAATTGTTGTTGTTTAAGAATTACTATGGTTGAATTGTTGTTGAGCTATTGTTTTCTGAATTGTTGTTGTTGTGGAGCTATTGTACTCTTTCTTCTAGCTCTATGGATCTATGCTCAACTCAAAGATTATCAGTTTAATTTCTCTTCTCTTATTGAATTAATAGGTGAAAAACTCAACTCTTGGAGAAGATGAATCTGAAGGTAGCAGAAGAGTACCAATGTTTTAGACTTCTGGTGATTTTAAGTATTGCCTCTTGAGTAGGATGTCACTATTACTATAGTTTGTTTCTCTTTGTTTAATCAACAAAGTTCGAATCATAGTGCTATTAATATGGATTATTATGAAACATTATCAAATATTGGTACATTGTGTTTTCGAGGTTTAATGACATGATTGTTAGTAAAGGCGTTTTTTTATTGAATTTTTCTTTCAAAATATATAAATTACAAGGAGAAATATTGAAAAAATCAAGCTGATATGTTTGGACTAGGTACTAGAATATAACACGGATCCGATAATATCTGGATGGTTAAATAGACTAAAACATTACGTTGAATAGATCTTTTAACTCGGATACCCAAAAACAATGTAACGCGGATTTGGAAAAATAATATGGGAAAATTGGGTAGAATATAAGTCGGATATTCACTTTTAATCCGGCATAATATGTATTGTTTTTATGGTATATTTGGGGACTTTTTAACGCGGGCCTGTCGCATATCTGGATTATATTCTACCCTTTGAAACTTACTTTCCAACGACCTTAACCCAGGCGTGTATATTTAGGTTCGCGTTATATACTCTATTATACCTTTGAGCTGAACACCGGATCTATTTTTGTTAAAATCCGGGTTATATAACCAAAAACGCCCGGGTTAAAAAGCCATCTTTGTGTTAGTGGATATTTAATATTCAGTTTTTTCTGCAATTCAATTAAGGCATCAGTAGCCATTTAATTCTGCATTTTTCAGTTTTGTTTTTATTTGTTTGTTAATGTCGTAAGTTAGCTAGAAATTAGTAGAATTAATTTTGCAGTTTCCCTTCTATGTAAAAAAACACTATGATAGTGCTAGTATTCAAAGAGAGAAATCAGAACTTTTACAATTTCTGACCTCCTTTTCTCTTGTTCAGTTTTTCATGAATTTTATCAACGATCAAGCTGTATCAATTCTGATTAGTTTATTCAACACCCTTACCTGCAATGGCGTAAAACCTGCAAATGTAATCGGCCTTTTTTGGTCAACAACCATGTACCAGACCGAAAATCAGCTCAAGAGTGCCCGCTACTTAACGTTTTGGTTCAACAATCCTAAAAGCCCAGTGGAATTCGAGTCTTGAAACATGGGAGGTTGCCGGAGACAAAGGGGTTTTTCTGCTAATTCAAATTGACAAAGTAGATGCTGCAATTTACTTTCATTTGTGAAAGCATCCGATTTTGATATTATCCTTTTAAGTTTGACCTCTTAAAAGAGTTCACCAGTAACTACTTATTGGTGAGGGATTGAAATCGTTAGTCAAAGCCTTAAGATGAATTGGATGCTTTTTACTGAATATATTATTAGAAACACTTCTATTAGAAGATTTATTCTAAAATTTGTTTCATTTTATATATATGAAAGTAGCTAGGTCTTTGCCTTAACGTGTCTTCTTCTTCGTGTCATTCATATATGTTCCATCACAAATACTACTCATCCCTGAGATGAATAAATCATCCTAAGTGCCTCGTCACGCATTAAGACGAAAATTCAAACAAAGATTTAATCGAATTAAAAAAACCAAGGAGATGATCGATCATATCATTAGGGCTATCACGACCATTTTAGAGACTCGGTATAAAAATTATACTTATAGAAATATTTTTCTTTTTAATAAAATTGAAATATATAATAAATTATTACTAATTATCATTTTATTATAATTTATTTGTGTTTTATGCTAAATAAATACAAAAATTCCAATCTTAATATCTATTAAAATAACGGCAATTCTTTTTTGATGCAACTTTTTTACTTTCTAGTGCACTGCGAGAACCGCCAGTTTAGGGACACGCGTAACCTAGAGTTACTTGCTTGTATAAACCGCTGGTTTCTCCTAGACACCTACCATCGATTCCTGGCTCGTAACAACCGTCAGTTCCTACATGTCACCATCGGTGGTTCCTTGTATATCCCAATCCGTCCACAATAAATCACTTTTGATTATATTTTTACAAAACATAACACATATATAGTGTTTTTAATTATATTTTGACAAAAAGAAATGTGATGTACTAGTCTATAGCATTATAGAGATATGTACCTATTTGATTTTGATTACTATAGACTATAACTATTTTTCAATTCATTTAGATGTTATATAACTCATTTTGAGTCTATTTAACATTTTTTTTGAAAAAATATTATCTGATTTACTACCTAAAGCAAAATCGGGATGAATATTGATGTGGATGTTGTTATATGAGGTTGGTGAAATGAAAAAGCAAAGCTCACACTAAATAACAAAGATCATAGTTAAAATAAAGCAACAACACATATAACTAAAACGAGCAAATCCCACACTTGAAACCAACAAAGTTCACACATAATGTCAACAACGATCATCGAAAAAAACATAAACCAAATCCAAAACATAAACATATACGTTATAATAGTTGTACAAAACAACTTCAAACAACTCCATGCTCATCCATAGTTTGGATGGTTGTAGAAAAGGCGAAACACATCAACTGACTTCATTACTGCATCATGCATCTCATTTCCCCACTCATACGGTGGTTGATCATCGTAAAATGGTAAAAGGTACTCATGTACTCGACTAACACTTTGCTTGTCAAGTATCAAATATAAAATGTAGTAGAAAAAAAATATTAAAAATGACATTTAAGAAAGAAAATTCAAATTTTTACCTTGTGTGATCTCACATGTGGAGAAGTAATATAAGGGTGCGTCCTTTTCAAGAACCTAGACATTTATGGCCTCTCAGACTTCCATGGCACATTAACGACATCACTTATAATTCCTCGATGGATAAGGTATTCCATCCTTGAGAAGTCCATGTCCAATATTCTTGATCATAATCCACCTTGTATGCCAATATCATGGATAGTCTGTGAGCTCTAATAGGGTCAATCATCAGCTTTGAGATCTGCTGTGTACGCCCAAATTGACGCGCCACCCAATCTGGCATGTACGGCTCTGTGTGATGCAACAATTAGGACCCCATGGAATAGAGAGGAATGTAATGTCGTTTCATTGAAGTCAAGATGATCGTATGGAATCCAATCAACCTACGCATAACATACATATTGAACTAATTTAACATTAAGTTTGATTAATTAGGTAACAATATGATTGAAGAGGCCCACGGCTTTGGAGCATCCTGGATCCATTCGGATGATTGAAGAGGCTTGAACTATGGAAAGTACTGATATATCCACGCATGTTATTATGGTCAAAACCAATTGAAAATTAAGACATGGTCATAAGCATATGTGAAATTAATATATTGTTTTGAAATAGAGTTTATTGTAGAAGAGTATAGAACATAGATACTTGTCGACGCTTAGTCAGTGTACACTCGCCCAAGGACTGGTACAAGTGGCATAGGATGCCCGTCCCCCAAGATAATTTGTCAACCTTTGATGAGTTGTCAGGAAATATTTTCGTCGACATCAAGAATACCAAATACGTTGTTGCCCTCTTGGTTGAAGTCCACTTATGCTACTTCGACACGCCCTTCATCATGTCGACACATATATTGGACGGAATCATCCTCGACGGTGCAAACGCAGGATCTATAATAAAGTACTCTAAAACTGTTGTACCAGATTTGTGTGCCTAGCCGTGCGGGTCCCTAAAAGCTTAAGATCTGAGCTAAATGTCATGCTATCACCAAAGATGGGCATATCCTGATTGAGATGAGCGTCATGGAGAGTGTCCATCATCTGTTCAAATGGCAGGTGGAACGAGCTCGTCTCCGGCTGTCAACGTTCAATGAATGCTTCTATCAATTGTATGTTGATATCTACATACATCAAATCCGGTATGTGCCCAAAACAAGACCCGTAGACAAATCCCCCCCCCCCCCCCCCCCCCCCACGATTTCTTTTTGAATTTTCATTTCAAGAGCATATTATTTTGATGTTCAAAAGTCAACGTCTACCTCTCCTATAATTTAAAATATACATAATTATAAAAAAATAACTTATAACAACCTAAATTTATAAAGAAAATATAAATTCAATGACTATAGAAACTCTAATTTATAAAATTACCTTGTTACGATAGATGTCATAAGCTACATGAGCCTTAAACTTTATTACCAATTCTGGATTCATGAGTCCTCTGTCCACGGCTTGTATTAAATTAGGGATATATCTTTCATTTGATCTTCTTTATCTTCGCCACCAATACGAAGAAGCTTTCCTAGTATCCCACTTTGCCCTCTCCGCAACCGGCGGTTCCTCCCTTTCATCCGCCCTCTCCACCTCCCTCTCTTCTTCCCTTTCATCCACCCTCTCCTCCTCCCTCTCAGCATTATCATCTGGATTATCCTGTCGTCATTCCAAAATAGTATATTGCATAAGTGAGCAATTTTTAATACATTTAGTGGATGATATAATAAGATGTAAATGATTTATTATTTAATAAAAGTTATCAGTTGTCTTACCTCTGTAATATGAACATTGAAAGTTCTGCTTGTTAAGTTGAATAAATGAAAAGGAACTGAGTAATGATTGCCCGACTGTGAGACAAACTATAGATTGGGAGATGAATACATGGGAGGAGGAGGGTGAGGGATTCGAATCTAGAAAATGGGAGAAGGATACAAGGGTTGACTCGGGTAACACGAGCCAGGACGAAACTGGTAGTACAGATGTGCATGCAGTGGAGGAGGCGAATAATATTGTGGAGGAGTAGGTTGGTAATGATGTGTATGTGGTGGAGGAGACAGGTAATACTGGCCAGGAGGAGACTGTAAATGATGTGCATGCGGTGGAGGAGGCGGTTAATACTGTCCAGGAGGAGACTGGTAGAACTGGAGGAGTAACACCTATAATACCCATAGTCTCCTCGTCCAGTGAATTGTGCATAGAAGAGTCACTGATATCTATCCTTTCTATAGTGTTTGTATTCCTCTTTTTCGGATCCTAGAGACGTATTCCCGCAGCCTGTTTTTCTTCTTGTGCTCTCGCAATACAACACGCCCCTCACGTGAATCATGGTCAACTTTAGGGGTCTTGCCTATTACTTCCGGATCCGTTATCTAACACAACATATTACAAGCATATATTTTATAAAAACCAACATATATATACAGATTTCAAAACATTCTTAACAAAATCTGGGTCATTCTTAACATATAAACAACATATATACAAATTAGGGTCGTTCTCGACGTATATACAACATATATAAAAATTAGGAAGAGAGTCAACATATAAACAACATATAAACAACATATATATAAGATATATACAAATTAGGGTTGTTTTCTACATATAAACAACATATATCATCATAAACAACATTGAGTAGGAGAAATTTTCTGAAGCAACAACTAACCCCTAATTACTAATTGGATGTAATCGGTAGTTTCTAAATGACAAGAACCACCGGTTTCCTGAAGCTAGTAACCGCCGGTTGCCCATTTGATCCGAGAAATCAAAATCTCATATTTTCATTGATCCCCTCTTTAGTTTTTTCAAAAAAAAAATAGTATTTCATTGCAACTTTCAGAATTATTCCACAAATTTATGTTCTTAAACCATGAGAACTATCACCAAAATACTAGATCTAAATATATATATAGCACATTTACATGAAAAAAACCCAACAAAGTGGAAATAAACTAAAATCATACCTTAATGTAGTTGTATTTGTTCAGAATTGAGAAAAATCGACCAAAATATCTTCTCTCGGTAGGGAAGCACACAAATCTACCGGTAGAGATCTTGGGATGTGGAAAGTGGATAGGATTTACAAGGAAGAGAGCCAACTCCTGGTTTTTAAAGCCCAAATTTATGTTTAAAAGAAATCACTGGTTCTGGGTGAGTATAAACCGCTGGTTCCTACGCTACAGAAACTTCTGGTTTCTAGTTCACCTCTTCTGCCGATTTTGATGCATTACACTCTCCTGGTTTTGTGTCATCAGTAGGTGAGCCCAAACTACCTAATAAGAGCGCAAGGATACCACCACCACAACCTGGGCCAATGCATGTGAAGAAGATTCAAGAATAATTGACCTTCCCCACTTACAACAAATAGTATAAATAGAATTGTTGTTTGATCATTTCAAATCACTTCCAACTTTCCTTCACACTTTGCTCTTACGTACTACTCAAAAAATGGATAACAATAACAACAATTCTTTTTGGTGGAGCAACGAGGTAATGATTCATATTTCATTGTATATTATTGAGCAACATCGATATTCATCTTGATATTGCTATAGGCTAGTAAATCACATCGATATTCATGGATAACAATAACAAAAATTCTTTTTAGTGTTATAGGCTAGTAAATCACATGACCTCTATATAATGGTCAAGGAAAGATGTAACGACATCGATATTCATCTTGATAATGCTATAGGCTAGTAAATCATCTCATTTTTTGTCCATATATATTATAAAAGACTACATATGTGTTATATATTGTAATAAAATTATTGAAAGTTGATTGATGGAAGCTATTTGGAAGATAACATAATCTGGCGGTTTTGGATGTGCCAGAACCGGTGGTTCATAATCTGCAAAAACTGACGGTTTTAGTGCACATCAACCAACAGTTACCTGTTGCTATTAACCGGTGGTTTCTAACATGGCAAAACCGGTTATTCTGGCATTGCGTTTAAAAGTAAAAAAGAACTGCGTTATTTAGCAACAGACTAAAATAAAACTATTTTAGGTCATCTCAAAAGTTTAGACCCCACTATTGTTTAGTTGTCATGAAATTTAACAAATCAAATTTATTATTACTATTTAGAATCTAAACGGCCAAAATTCGATCTATATCGAATTTGAATTGCAATAGATATTAAGATGATATCTATATATTTATTCTATTTATTATACGTTATTATTTTTTATCTGATAATTATTCACTATCTCATCACTTAATCAAATCTTAACTTATTTGAAATATTTCATAAATTTTTTATAATATTATACTTTTAAATAATTCCGTGCGAGGATCGGAATATATGCTAGTTAATAACAAATTGTAATAGTAACTTACTCCAAATCCTAAGTATCCGAATTCAAACACTGTTTCGAATAACTGAAAATATTTGTACATGTAAAGTTGTAGTTTTTTTTGAAAGGATAAAGTTGTTTCACTATACTCTTATTAATGTAAATATTATTATTTATATCGTGAAAATAACACACATCTATTAACTAAAATGCACCTACCGTGAACTAGCTAAGTAAACAAAATTAAATTTTTTTGCAAGGAAAAGATGTAAACGAGGAAATTAAACAGAAGAAGCTCACTTATTAATACTCTATTCGACTTTAAATATATGTTATTTTAGAGCAATTTTATTAAATACAAATACATTTTATTTTATTAACTTTTTCTTATTTTATTCACATTTATCTTATGCAATTATTACACTAAAGTTATTTTATTTTTCTACATATTATTTTTTATATTTTAATGATATTTAATAGGATTATTTAGGGAAAGAAAATTCTATCTTAATTTGTGTGAAATTTTATTTAATACTCCCTCCGTCACTCTATTGCTTATTTATTTTCCAGTTTCTCAAAAAACGCGGGATTTAAAGAGAAAATTGATAAGTAATAATTGTAAAGGAAAGAGATAGAGAAGAAGAAGGGGAAAAAGTAATTGTTCTTCATTCTTATAAATCCTAGACAACAACTGTCACACAGTTTCTTCCTCTCACAGAACTAGGTTCTCTATTTTGTTCATTTTGGTCGTGAACTTTGCCTGGTTTATCATGAGTGAACTTGCAGAATGTAGTTGTTCTTCATTCTCCAAGAAACGATCCCATTCCACACTCAAAAAATGATTGATCATCAAGGATATCTTTCATACCCCACCTTTACTAAGGTTATGGAATCATTAAAAGCCGAAGCTTAACCTGATACTCGCGCACTCAGCATTGGTAATCATCATAGGAATTGGGACGAGACTTATTTTCTCCCAGTGCTATTATTTTGAGTCAAACTTGATTTAGTTTTCCCTTGAACCTACTTCTTGGGATCTCCAGTCATGTAGGTAGGGTATTCATCAAGCATCCTCTTAGTCCATAGGCTTTAAACCATTCCTCTAGATGATTTCACAACTTTCTCTCTTGATAGACCTTTAGTAAATGGATCCTCTAGGTTGTCAACTAACTTGATATAATCGATCGTGATTATATCATTTGAGAGTAGTTGTCTAATGGTCTTATGTCGTTGTCGAATGTGACGAGACTTACCATTATACAGGTGGTTCAGTGCCCGGGCTATAGCCGATTAACTATCACAATGTACACGTATTGCCGGCAGTGGTTTGGTCAACATAGGAATATCTTCTAGGAAGTTCCGAAGGTATTCGACTTCTTCTGATGCTTTATCTAAACCTATGAACTCAGACTCCATCGTGGATCTGGCCAATAACATTTGTTTAGAAGATTTCCATGACACAGCTTCAACACCAAGTGTGAAAACATATCCACATGTGGATTTGGAGTTCCTAGAATCTGATATCCAGTTGACATCATTGTATCCTTCTAGAACTGTTGGGTATTTTCCATAGTGCAGACTATAACTCTTAGTGTAATTTAAGTAGTTCAACACTCTAGTTATACATTTCCAGTGGTTGTGTACAGGGTTACTAGTGTAGCGACTTAGTACATTTACAACATGTGCTAAGTCTGGTCGTGTGTAGTTGGTCAAGTACATTAGACTGCCAATCACACGTGCATACACTAGTTGTGACACTACATCCCCTGAGTTTTTGGTCAGATGAAGATGAGGTTCAACTGGAGTTTTATCTATCCCACTAGAATGACTCTTGAACCTTGCAAGAATCTTTTCACCATAATGACACTGAGACAAGGCAATTCCGTCCGAATTTATGACAATCTTGATTGCTAGAATCACGTCAGCTAGTCCCATGTCCTTCATGTCAAACTTTCCACAAAGCATCTGCTTAGTTTGTTTGATCAAGGCAATTTTGCTCCCCATAATGAGAATGTCATCTACATACAAACTCAGTAGGATATATCTTGTAGGTGTGTTTTTGATGTAACTACATTTATCACTTTCTTTGATGCATAATCCATTTTTCATCATAACATGATCAAATTTCTCATGCCCACTGTTTAGGTGCTTGCTTAAGACCATATAGTGACTTACGAGTTTGCACACTTTGTGTTCCTGTCCAGGAGCGACAAAACCCTCAGGCTGTTTCATGTAGATTTCTTCTTCTAAATCTCAATTTAGAAATGCCGTTTTTACATCCATTTGATGTATTTCTAGGTTTCATAATGCTGCAATAGCTATCAACATTCTAATAGAAGTTATTCTCATAACTGGAGAATGAGTGTCAAAGAAGTCTAGACCTTCTTTCTGTCTAAATCCTTGTACTACAAGCCTAGCCTTTTACTTCTCTATTGTGCCGTCGGTTTTCAATTTCGTCTTGAAAATCCGTTTGCACCCAAGTTCTTTACTCCCTTGTGGTAGATCTACAAGCTCCATGTATGGTCTTACATAATGGAGCTGATCTCGTTTTTCTCTACTTCCTTCCATGAAGGAGCATCGCGATTAGACATGGCTTCTTTGAATGTCTTAGGCTCATTTTCCACAAGAAAGGCCATTACAAAGTCATTGCCAAATGATTTTTCTTGCGGGCTCTTTTGCCTAGTCTAGGTTCATCATTTTCTGCCTCTTTTGTTACGGGGACAGAAGTGCTAGCTTCTCCTTCCTAGCGTGTTCGTTTCAGATTATTTCTATCTTTACATGGAAACACGTTTTCAAAGAAAGAAGCAATTCTTGATTCCATTACTCTATTACATGTATATCTGGTATATTTGATTTATGTACCAGAACTAGATAAGCACTACTGTTGTGTGCATATCCTATGAAAATACAGTCAACGGTTTTAGGTCCTATTGTGACCATTTTAGGAAGTGGTACAACCACTTTTTCCAGGCATCCCCACACTTTGAGGTATTTGTACGATGGTACAATGCCTTTCCACAACTCATAAGGTGTTTTACCAGTGACTTTTTGTTGAATTTCGTTGAGAATGTAGTTGGAAGTTAGTAGGGGCTTCCCCCTACATGTTCAGGGTTAACCCAGATTCTCCCAACATGGCGTTCATCATTTCTTTCAGAGTTCGGTTCTTTCATTCCGCAACCCCGTTAGATTGTGGTGAATAAGGAGCGGTAGTTTGATGGATACCATATTCTCTACGGAACACATTGAAAGGTTCACCATACTCGCCTCCTCTATCACTTCTGATCATTTTGATCTTTTTACTAAGCTGGTTCTCAACTTCCAACTTTTATTCCTTAAATTGGTCTAATGCTTCATCTTTGCTACGTAATAGATACACATAACAGTATCTCGTACAATCATCAATGAAGGTGACAAAGTATTTCTTACCGCCTCTAGTTTGTATATATTTTAAGTCACACAAATCTGTGTGAATTAAACCTAGGGGTTCGGTTGTCCGTTCGACCTAGGGAAATGGTGATTTAGTGAGTTTCGCTTGTACGCGTACTTCACATTTTTCTTTACTTATTTTGCATTTTGGTATCATGTTCATGTTTATTAATCTGCTAATGGATTTATAATTCACATGTCCCAATCGTTCATGCCAAATATTAAAAGACTCGATGACATAAGCAATAGATTTATTCCTATTCATTGAGCTAGAAGCAATTACATTAATTTTGGAAGGAACTGCAATTACATTCATTTTGACCAGTTCATCCTTAACATAACCCTTCCCAAGATACACCCCATTCTTGGACAATACAAGTTTATCAGACTTAAAACTAACATCGAACCCACTCCTACTAAGTAGAATGCCGGAAAGTAGATTTCTCCTGATGTCCGGCACATGCAGCACATTGAGGAGAGCTAAGTCTTTTTCCTGAAGTTAACCTCAGGATCACCTTGTCGGTTCTCGAAACCTCTGATGTTGACGAGTTGCTCATGTACACCTTTTGCTTGGTGCTGGCTTGGTAGGTCTGGAACATCCCCCTATCTAAGCATATGTGCCTGGTAGCCCCTGAGTCGTAGTTCCACTCATTACGGTTGTTAACGACCATGTTGGTCTCAGACACCACACAAACGAGGTCGTCTTCTACTAGATTAGTATGAGACTTCCCCTTCTTGTCGGTCTTCTTGCTCCGACATACGTCAGCTTTGTGTCCCATCTTTCCACAGCTGTGACACTTGCCAGCAAATTTCTTCACTGGTGCTTTGTTGTTGTTGCTCTGGGGTTGGAACTTGCGCTTCTTATTATGTTCAGCCAAGTTCACCTTCTATTGAGGCCCTGTTCCAGATGTAGCCTTAGCTGACTGGACGTTGGTCGACTTGACCCGCAACCTAACAATCAGTTCCTCGACTTTCATGTCCTTCTTAATGTGTGTAAGCTTAGCCCTGAAGGCTTCCCAGCTTGGAGGCAGCTGCTCGATAATTGAAGGCCACCTGAAATGTCTCGCATATCTTCATCCCCTCCGCTAGAACCTCGTGCATAAGCAGTTGAATCTCCTTAACCTCCTCCATGAGAGGCTTTGAATCTACTATCTTCTAGTTCAGGAACTTATTGACCACGTATTTCTTCTGGCCAGCATCCTCGTTCCTATACTTCTTCTATATGGTTTCCCATATCTCTTTGGCCGGTCCGACTTTGCTGTACACGTTGTATACCGAGTCTACTAGTCGGCCTCTTATATAGCCTTGGCATACCTGTTGGACACTCAGCCCATACAGATCAGTAGTGGGATCTAACACCACAGGATGAGTTTCTTTCAGAAATCTCTCCATGCAGGTGACAGTTTAGAAGGAACAGCATCTTCTCAAACCATGTTTTAAACCCAGTGCCATCAAACTTCTCAGGCATAAAACTCGCTTGTTGAGCATTTGGCATGGGTACCGGCGTATACAGCCAGTCTTGAATCTGGGTGCCAGGAACCCTGATCTGGGGTAATCGAACGTCAGACATATCCATAGGGTGGACATTCTGATTTTGACCCAGTAAGGTCGGATCCCCCCCAGCTATCACTGAAAGTAATGCCGGCATCGAGAGACCCACCCGTTGTGTGGCCATGTTAGATTGGATGATTGTCGGAGGTAGACCACTTCCCGGAATCGGGGGTGTCAACTCAACCGACACATCCACATGTGCATCTGTCACTACGGATACGGTGCTAGAAGAAGTACCAACAATAAGAGTTTCGTCGATGTTTGTCATTTTAAAAAACTGTTCAAAAATAACACCACGAAAAAATCACACCAGAAAGCACAAGAAATAATCCGTAAATAAAATGTAGGACACAATTTAATTCGAACTTTAAAATTAAATTCAGAAATTCAAGAATAAAATAAAAATGAATTATTTTATTTTTCTGAAAAAAAATATTTAAAATTCCGAATTTAAATAATTTCAAGGAATTAATTCTAAATATTAAAATATTCCTGTAGGCTGAAATTATTTCTGAAAAATAATATTCTGTTTTCGAAATTATTAATAATTTAAATCCCAAAAATATTTTTTTCCAAAAATAACATTCGAATTAAAAATTTCCGAGATCTTAAATTCCTGAAAATGTTTGAATTTCCGAAATTATATAATAAAATAGGAATTCAGTTTGTGATATTTAGATTAAAAAATCCAAATAGATTTTTAAAAATAATAAATCCAAAATCTGATTTTGAAACCAGTTTTCGAGATCGTTCCGATTCGATACGTGTTCTATACACTTAGATAAGAAGATTAGAGCACACTTTTACAGTAATCAGTGTAAAAGTTTTCCGAATTAAGACTATTGGACTGTAAATTAGCATGTAATAATCTTCAACAATAAATGAATTAAGAACAAAGATTAATACCGAATTGAAACGAGGAACGAGAGTGGAACGCAGAGGCAAGAGCGAATCTCTGTCCTTAATTCGGAAAACACCTCGTTAGTGAGACGGTTACCGACGTTTCGAATCCCAGGATACAAGTGCGTCGAAATTCTGGATGCACACTCAAGCCGGAAATCTGGCGAACCCGAAGAACTGTGTATACCCTTGAAGGATTTCATAGGGAGAGAAGAGCAAATGCTTTTCGTGTGTTCTGAATGAGAGGAGAGGGTCGGTTTATATAGCAGCTGATCAGGCTTTTGATCTCTCTAATTTTCGATGTGGGACAATTTTCCACCCAAAAACATCACCCGGATCCCTTCCAAGCACCTACTTTGAGCAGGCTTTTCTTATTCACTCGGAACCCGATTTTAGCATATGAATATACCATATTCAAGAGCTCACGGAGAGGAAGCCAATAGTCCCTTCTCCCGACAATTCCGACCAAGAGAGGTAGCCGGAAGAAGTATTCCGGAAGTTTGCCTAAAAATCTCGGTTCCAACAGAATATATAAGTATGTTAACGATGTTTGGTTTGTAGGTCTTCGTTGTGGGGTATAATATATACTTCTTCCGGATACAAATACTTGTTATTTCCTTAGTCCCTTATCTATTTTCTCGTATTCTTTTATCGGACATCTCAAATTTATCTTCCTATTTTCCATTTCATGAAACAATTCAATACTACTATGTCAATTTCAGTTTATCTAATACCAATTCTCTTCTGACAAATATAGGTTTGAGAGGATGAACACGGGGCTGAGGATGTTTCCCTTATCTTTACGTTTTCATCAAATGACTAGGGCAAGCGAGCTGGATGAAATATTTTTATTCACAATTTTAGAAAGAATTGTAGAAACTAATCCCCTCCACTAGTTTTAGTTATTCTCTAGACCCCGTTTTATTAGTAGCATTAATTAGCGCTCATTTAAATAGATTTACTTTTATTTCTCTCTCCTCTTTCTCCTTTCACATCTCTTTTCCTATCCCGTGTCTGCCGCCTCTGTTCTTCTCCTCTCCTCTCCATTTTCGCGATCTCCATTTTTGCCTCCTCTCCTCTCTCTCTCAGCCTGCCGACGAGTTGCTCTCAATCGGTCGCCTCCTCTCCATTTTCGCCGCCTCTGTTCTTCTCCTCTCCTCTCCATTTTCGCGTCTCCATTTTCGCGATCTGGTGCTATCTTAATCGGTCTTCATCCGGTGCTATCTCAGGCGAGTTGCTCCGTCTCCCGCCGATGTTACAGGTTAATATTCCTTTTTCTTTCTCATGACACTTTGATTAGTTGATTTTTTTGTTTAAATTCAGATTTTAAGATGTCACGTATTATCTAGGGTTCTCAAATTTGTTCACTCTCCATTTTTGCCTCCTATCTCTTACTCTCCATTTAAGGTGTCATGTTGATTTTCTAGGGTTTATATTCAGATTTAAGTTGTTATTTCTATTTTCTAGGGTTCTTGAATTTGTTCACATTGATTTCAATACTTCGGTTAGGCGGTTTGTTCATTTTTAGTTTCCATTCAACACTTCGGAATGCAATTGGTGTGATGACAATGCTGATACTTCAACGTGTTGACGGTTTTAAATTAATGTGATGACAATTTAGTATCAATATGTGTTGACACTTTTTAGTGTTATATAGTGATGATGGTTTTAAATTAATGTGATGACGGTGTTAAATCAATGTGATGACAATTTAGTATCAATATGTGTTGACACTTTTTAGTGGTATGTAGTGATGACGGTTTTAAATTAATGTGATGACGGTGTTAAATCAACGTGATGACAATTTAGTATCAATATGTGTTGACACTTTTTTAGTGTTATGTAGTGATGACGTTTTTAAATTAATGTGATGACGGTGTTAAATCAATGTGATGACAATTTAGTATTAATATGTGTTGACACTTTTTAGTGTTATGTAGTGATGACGCTTTTATGTGATGATAACTTAGTAGTGATAAGTTGAGACTTTTAAGTTTTGAAGTTAGTTTATTCTATGTGATGATTTTTTTTATGTTGTGACATTTTAAATCAATGTGATGACAATTTAGTATCAATTTGAGTTGGCACTTTTTTCGTGTTATGTACTGATGTCGCTTTTATATGATAACAGTTTAGTAGCGATGTGTTGACATTTTTCAGCTTTGATGATAGTTTATTCTATGTGATGAGTCTTTTATATTCATGTGTTGACATTTTTATATGTTGTTGACACTTATTGATTATTTGATGACATGATGGTTGATTCTATTGAATTTGGCAATTTCTATGTGCTAGAGGAATTGCGTTATAACGGAAAGATCAACACCTATTATAGCGTTGGATTGATCAATACTTTGAAGAAGCATCTCCCGATAGATGTTTACGAAGAGGTAATAGGTGGACCATTTACTCCAATAATCAAGTTGTCTAACAATTTATAATTCTCTGCTATCTTAGTTCATCATATGTTGATGCATGAGATCCACACTCCGAAGAAAAATGAGATGTGGTTTGAACTTGGTGGGGAGCTAGCTCGGTTTTCGTTAGTTGAGTATGCTGCAATTATAGGTTTAAATTGCAAAGATTATCCTGAAATTGACATCCCTTCAATAGACATTAAAGCTAAACTTGGTGGAAATAGTTGAACATTCACCAATCTACTTCGTTTATTTGTTGCTGAGGCTGACTTGTCTAAGAAGAAGAGGTGGGCCCATGTACTACTTGTAATAGGTTTTTCCTATGCAAGAGGAAAACAGTTCTCATTGATCCATTGGTATATTTTCTTTCGAATGATAGTAAAGTATTTGCTTAATATCCATGGGGAAGAATGTCATACACTTGGCTAGTAAATTCTCTTAGGCAGATGAATAGAAATGGTCATCATAAATCAACTGATGGTACTCGCTATAGATACAATATATATGGTTGTGTATTTGGTTTTCAGGTAATTTAAATTTTCAGAATTTATTGTTGTTTAATGATCTAGTTGTTTATTTGTATCTAATGACACTTTTTTTTTGCAAGGCTTGGATTATTGAAACATTCCCAAATTTTGCTAATGATTTGGGTGTAAAAGTCGATCCTGAAAATCGTGTCCCATTCTGTGCACATTGGTCAAGCTCAGGGACTTCTAAACTGACCACCAAGATTAAAATTGAGGTTGTTGTCAAACAACCAAGATTTGTAAGTTCTTTTTTTATGTGATGACAAATTAATTCTCCTAACTCTACGGTTATGTGATGACAAATTAGCACTCTTAACTCTTTATTAATTTTATGACACTTTTCTTGTAACTTTCTGAATTGTAAGTTCTTTTTATGTGATGATAGCATTGTGTAAATACCTTTTATCTAATTGATTGTGACATGGTGAATATGAAATTTAAAGATGAGGTTGATGATCTATCCTTCGATACTATGTACATTTGAGGAGAAATGGGAGTGCTATGACAAGGATTTCAGATATTGCTGCAGATAATAGTCCTGAACATACTGAGATGGATGACTTCACTATTGCTGCAAAGCCCCCACTACGAAGAGTATTGATAAAGAAGAAGATTGTTGATAACCAAGATGAGATAGAAGAAGATTCCAAGATGAAGGGTTTAAATTTGAATGTTTCCAAAAATCCCAAGG
This sequence comes from Phyllobates terribilis, assembly GCF_046119375.1. Taxonomy (NCBI): domain Eukaryota; kingdom Metazoa; phylum Chordata; class Amphibia; order Anura; family Dendrobatidae; genus Phyllobates; species Phyllobates terribilis. Next base: position 5,008 of record NW_027369778.1, on the reverse strand, counting down.
CTACCGATGAAGTTGTTGTAGTCCATCAACTGCCTCGTAAGTTTATAGTAATTGATGTTATGATAGTTTAGCTTTAAGTGATGACACCATAGATTGATGTGATGACAGTTTAGCTTTAAGTGATGACACTATAGAGTATAGATTGGTGTGATGATAGTTTTTGAGAATATGTGATGACATTTTTTATTAGATGACACTTTAGAGTTATGTGATGACAGTTTTTTCTATGTGTGAATTCTATGTGATGACACTTCTATATGCTCTTTCTATGTGATGACACGTCTATATGTGATGACACTTTTTGTATTGATGCGATGACAGTTTAGCTTAAAGTGATGACACCATAGATTGATGTGATGATAATTTAGCTTTAAGTGATGACATTATAAAGTATAGATTGGTGTGATGATAGTTTTTGAGAATATGTGATGACAGTTGTAACTATATGTGATATGTGATGACATTTTTTATTAGATGACACTTTAGAGTTATGCGATGACAATTTTTTCTATGTGTGAATTCTATGTGATGACACTTCTATTTTATATGACGACAGTTTAGCTTTACGTGATATGTGATGAAGTTTTTATTACATGACACTTTATTTTTATGTGATGACAATTTTTATTGATGTGTAAATTCTATATGATGACACTTCTCTATTTAATGACACTTTTTGTATTGATGCGATGATAGTTTAGCTTTATTTGATGACACCATAGATTGATGTGATGACAATTTAACTTTATGTGATGACATTATAGAGTATAGATTGGTGTGATGATAGTTTTTGAGAATATGTGATGACAGTTTTAACTATATGTGATATGTGATGACATTTTTTATTAGATGACACTTTAGTTATGTGATGATAGTTTTTTCTATGTGTGAGTTCTATATGATGACACTTCTATATGTGATGACACTTTTTTTATTTATATGAGAACAATTTAGCTTTATGTGATGACAGTCTTAGATTGATGTGATGACAGTTTTAATAATATATGTGATTTAACTATATGTGTTTTCATGACAATCTGGATTGATGTAATTACATTTTCATTTTATGTGACAGATGTACCTGCTAAGAAAAATCGTCGATTCAAGCTGAGTTACCAAGAAATGAGAGACCAACGGAGGAGATACAAACAACAGTGCTACCAAGTTTTGAGAGGCCAGTGAACACTGTTTCCCAAATTTTGGGGAAGGTAAAAGCTCCCAATAAAGTTGTAGATGCCATCCCTTTGACTACATTTGAATCTAATAAGAAGAATATCACTCCACCGAAGGAGTCGACTCCAAGATGGTCCAAGTTTATAGTTGAAAAATTTGAAGCTCAACATAAATTCTTGAAGAACTTGCAATCCAAAGTGAATGATAACTCAATGCTACTTGAACAACTATCCAAGGATGTGAAGTCTGTTTTAGCTCACTTGAGAGGTCGGGATGAATCTAGTGATGACGGAAATGATTACTTTGAACAGATCTTTCATCAATGTAATGACGATCATGTAGCAAAACCACTCCAAGAGTCAAAGGCTGCTAAAGTGAAACTGGCATCAGAAGAAGTTGAGGGAATACAGCCAGTTACTGAAATGAAAGAAGCCAAGCAAGGAAAGGATGTTGTCCATGAAGATATAATCCCCAAGCAAGACCAAGGGTTAACTATTGGACATTCAAAACCTCTCTAAGGTACCAACTATTTTGATGATATTGATCCTCGGACCCAAATTATATTGAACTTGTGCGTGCCAAAGTAGATCATGATCTATATGATGTTGTAGAAGGTATAATGGCTGATTGTTCTCAAATGACTGAACATGGTAACCTTTTTCATTGTTTGCTCCATGATCGTCCTATTGCTACAGAAAAGAAAAACATCGATCATGTCCATATTGCCAAAGAGAAAGAGAAGTTGAGGTTTGTCAAAGAGAAAGGAAAGGAAGTTGCTGCTATACGAAGTTAAGGAGGTCGTCAAGAGAAAAAAGTCTAGTCAATTTGTTGATGGTAGTCCATGGCTCAAAGAACCGAAAAAGAGGAGGCTCTCGAATAAACCTCGTTATTCCTTCTATGATAACGAAGACCGTAAGGAATTCTATCAATGGTACAATGAGAAGTAAGTGACATTTAACTCCTTTTTTATTTCACTTTCACGTAACAATTTTCCTATTTGTAATACATTATTTTTTTGTTTAGTGATGAGAGTGCCACGATTATTGGAGGTGAAACACGTCTTCGCAAGGATTTTTTCGATATTCTTTTGCCACTTAAATCTTGGCTTAGCGATGAAGTAAGTATTCTTTTGGCACTTTTGAATACATAACCTTCATGACACTTTTTTTTCGTATATGATGACACTTTTTTCGTATGTGATGACACTTTTTTCATATTTGATGACACGTTCTTCATTTATGATGACACTTTTCGTATGTGATGACACTTTTAGTGTGTGATGACACTTTTACTCGTGTTGACTGATTTTAGTATGTGATGATACTTTTTATTTGCGATGACAGTTTAAACATGTGATGACACTTTTCGGCGTGATGACAGTTTTTATTTGTGATGACAGATTAATGAATGTGATGACACTTTTAGGCGTGAGGATAGTTTTTAGTATGTGATGACACTTTTTATTTGTGATGACAGGTTAATGAACGTGATGACAGTTTTAGTGTGTGATAACAATTACAATTGTGATTTAGGTTTTTAACAATGTGGTGATACTTTTGTATGTGATGACACTTTTTAGCATGTGATGAAACTTGTAACGTTGTCATTGTTTCTTGTGATGACACTTTTTATTACTATGGTTACACTATTTTATTATTTGATGACAGCATATACAAGAAGCTCTGTTCTACATGCGTAAGAGAATCAATAACAAGCCAGACAAGTTCAAGAACGTTGTCATTGTAGATTGGATGTGGTACAAGTATTTCAATTAAAAGATGGTACAAAAGTACCTGAATTGCGAGGAATGTATCCCAGATACCTTCAATGACTATTTTGCTGGAACATGTTCTGAGTTTTTTGGGAATTCATGGTATTGGGATGTGACAACTGCTTACGCACCATTCTTATTGGAAAAGCACACTCCACACTTTGTTGGCTTAGAGTTTGACATGGCTCGCTATAGAATAATAGTTATGGATTGTTTGTATCGGTTGTACACTTCTGACGAACTTGTAGAAATAATCAAACCCATTTGTAATTTTCTTCCATTTCTGATGAAGAAGATGGGCAGATTTGATCATCTCGGGAGTTTTGATGAAGAATTTCACTTCTATAGAGATGCTAGTCTACCACAAGACGTTAAAGGGTAAATTTACACTTTCTACATGTTTTAACTTTCGCACAATAGAATCTTACTAACTTATATTACTTTTATATTTTTTTTTTCAGTGGCACTTGTGGCATTTTTACAATCAAGTACATTGAACACGCTGCATTTGGTAGAAATATGAAGGATTTAGACGAACATCATCAAAAATCACACAGAGAAAAGTTTGCCATTGATGTGTTCAAGAGAAATTGGGTGTGGGACCTTTTACCCACAAAGTAGATGAAATTTAATGTTATGTGATGAAACTTTTTTTGACTCTAATTGTAATGAATGTTTCTAGACTATTTTTGATGTTCCTTTGATGACACTAATTGTAGGTCTTCACGGAAAACCTTGGAGAACCGAGTAAACGTAATGAAAAGGATGTGTGTTTATCAGAGAAAATATTTTGGGAAGAAGGTGTTAGAATGCTAGATGATATAGAGAAGAAAGAGCTCCCTAAGAAGAAGTCAATCAAGAATTGTAATTCTGGTGCTACTGATTGTACACCTAAGTTTTGTTTAGGAATATCTATAATTTAGTTCATGACAGTTTAGTTGTGATGACAACTTATGTGATGACAGTTTTTGTTGTGATGACAACTTATGTGATGACAGTTTTTGTTGTGATGACAACTTATGTAAAGACAATTTCCTTTTCTTATGACAGTTTAGTTCGATGACAGATTCATTTTTTGCATGTTATGACACTTTTTTTCGTATGTGATAACACTTTGTGTGATGACACTTTTGGTCGTGATGACAGTTTTTTAATATGTGATGACACTTTTTTATATATGCTGAAATTTTTACTTGTGATGATAGATTAATGTATGTGATGACATTTTTCGTATGTGATGACAGTTTAGTGTGTGATAAACACTTCTAGTTGTGATTTCGTACGCGATGACAGTCTTTAGTGTGTGATGACACTTTTGTATATGTTGACACTTTTTTCGTATGTGATGACACTTTTTTAGTGTGTGATGACACTTTCAGTTGTAATTTCAGTTTTTAATAATGTGATGACACTTTTAGTTGTGATGACAGGTTTTAGTCGTGATGACACTTTTATGTATATGGTGAAACTTTTTAGTATGCGATGACACTTTTTTGAATATGCTGAAACTTTTTAGTTATGATGATAGATTAACGTATGTGATGACATTTTTCCGTATGTGATGACAGTTTAGTGTGTGATAAACACTTCTAGTTGTGATTTCGGTTTTTTAATGAGATGACAATTTTTATTGTGTGATGACACTTTTGTATATGCTGACACTTTTTTCAATATTGTGATGAAACTTATAGTTGTCGTTTCGGTTTTTAATAATGTGATGGCACTTCTTGTAGTGATAATAGATATAGTTATAATCAGTTGATTGATGACATCCGGCACACACTCAGAGTATTTCTAGTTAAAAATAAAACAATCTGTAGTAACATCTTTGTGATGACAATCAGTAGTAACATCTTGCTATATTTGATAACACTTAAAAAACATATATGATGACAACTAAACGTATTACTATTATCTTTCCTCTAGTGACAAACCCACTTTGTTGACAAATTACTCTAATCCACTTGCATCGTAGCATTCTTACTACTTGATGGTCTGAACTTGCATGATGTTTTGTTGTGTCCCGTATTTCCACATTCCCCACACTTGATGGGCTTCCTTTTC